>NW_024062905.1:0-15000 GCF_006381635.1 Hibiscus syriacus
CAAGTCTACTACTAGCATTCATTTCCCCCTAAAGTATCCATATACTCATAGGTAACACAGGTAAGCCATATAAGAACTAATTTGGTTAGTCAAATAACTCAATAATTAACTCAAAACTTTACCATGACCTAATTAAATAATCAATGAATAACTTCATACATAAGTTATATAGAAAATAATGCATCTTTGTCAAACTTTATCTTTTTCAATAAGATGATCTGACAAGATAAAGCACTAATGTTTTTAAATAAAGTTAGAAATTTAAATCTTAATGATCTCAAATAGAAAAAATTGAATTGAATTTATCGTACACATAATGAATTTCTATAAAATATAATCCAAAATAATCTATTAATAAATCAGATTCCGATAATGAAATCAAAATATATATATTTGAAAAAGAAAGTGGCGGTTAAATTACTATTTTATTGAATAAAATAATATTTTTTATTATTTCGGATCGGATCGATTTTATATTTTATCTCAAAAAATCAGATCGAATAGAGGGTATATATTTTTTAAATCGAATCGGATCGGATGAAGGATGTAAACTTTTCGGATCAGGTCGGGTTAGCCGAAACCCGACCTATGTCCATCCCTGTTAGAATCCCTAAGGAAAAGTGTAGAAGCACAATCCCAAGTTCAATGAGCAATTTAACACCAAACGACACGGAACGGAATGCCTTTTCCTCTCAACTTTTCATCTTCTTTATTGGTCCATTTGTCGCTTCTTTGTCTCTTTTTTTTTTTTCTTGCTCATTTTCATGATCCAATCAAAAAGAACCCACTAAGAACATTAAACCCTGCAAACCAATCTTCAAATATACTAATATTTCAAAGGAAGTTCCTTTTATTATTATTTATTTGGTGATGTCTACACCCTTAGAGCAGCTGCAGCCACCACCTACAGGAGCGAGCCAACAAGCCGACACGGCCAATACGAGCCACGGGTCCGTCGGACCCGTCATAGCCGTACTGGCAGTGATCACTATCCTCGGAGTCATAGCTGGCATGATAGGTCGATTATGTTCGGGTAGACCCATCATGGGCCATGTTCACTACGATTTTGAAGTTGGGTCGAGAGGAAATGCTCTTCTTGCATCAACGGCTCGATGGAACCGCCTCCGCCGCGGCCTGCGACGGTGCCTGCGGAGGAGACACACCAAGAGATCAAGAAGAAGAAGAGAGCATGGAAGCTCAAGTTGAAGGACAAAGGCAACAGGGAAGTAGCAGTAATTCTTGATTTTTTATTGTACTCTCAGAAACAAACGGATTCTCTCTCTCTTTTTTCATTACTTTTTGTTACAATTTTAGTGTTAATGCCATTTTCTTTTTCTCTTCGGTTCCTTCATTTACGAGCATAATTAGATTTCTGAAAAGAAACATTATTTTAAAAACAAATTGTTAATAATTATAAAACTTATGTTTTGAGAATTGATTTGGATCTCTTGAATGGAGATTTGTGATATGGAAAATGCTACATTTTATTCTATTAGACAGGTGGATATCATATGGCCTATGGGTTCATCGTGATGAAATGATTTCTTCTGATGTTAGCCTATCAATTATGTTGGATTTTTGTATTTGATGAAATTTATTTATTTACTTTTATAATTTTATTATTAAATTCAAATTAATAACATTTTAATCGTTCCTATTAAAATAAAGATGTGATAATCTTAATATTTTATTAAGATATAAATTTATTGTTAATTAAATAGTTTAGACTGAATTAAAATATATATTCAAATTAATAACATTGTAAATACTATATTACACTAAATACTGAAATCCAAAAAATATAAAAAAAAATTAATACATGATAAGTACAAAGCCGTATATGTTAAAAAATAACTTTCAATCTTTCGACATTAATGACTCATACCCTTGACATCTATGGTGCTCGAACCTAACTCTTCAAGGAATAACAATAATTCATTTACCACTAAAACTACTAACTTCGTGCGAATGAAAATATTAATGAATTGGATTTGAATGAAAATTTAAAATGTTAACGGTTAGGTTGTAGCCTCATTTAATTCTTTTTAAATATTATTAAATAGATTATTCTAATTAGATAGTAATGATAGAATTAAATTATAATAAATATGAAATTAAAAATTAAGATTTAATTATGTTAAATCGTTAAAATTAAAATATGATATTAAATTTATGTAAGCGTACATGAATTCATTGATAGTGATTCCTAGATGGTGGTTGTAAAAACTCTATGATCGAACAAGAGTAATACCAATTAACATTTTTTAGGGATCATTATCTCTTTATATAAATGAATATTAAATTAGATTATATGTATATTATACCCTTCATCGAATTATAAATACAATTTTTAGTTTTTAAACTTTTTTCTATGACACTTTAATATATATGCCACGTACCACATAATTGGTCACTTAATTTTATGTTATAGTTAATAGCATCTTACATATATATATATATATATATATATATATATATAAGTTAAGGATTTCAATCTAATATCTCTCACTTGAACAACATATGTTGCCTAACTGTATAACCTTATGAGCTTAAATTTACTATTATATAATAGGTATTCAACAACAATCTCGTCCATCAACTATGTCCATATAGAATTGAATTAATATTTATCATATCAATCATAACTAAATGCATCAATGGTCACATATACGAATATAATCAAATACATAGATCAACCATGAAGTGTAGCATGAAAACTACACACAATATAAATCAATGTGCCTATTTTCAATTATTACATTTAAACAATAGCGAGATCAAATTTTATGAAAAATCAGAGTGTGGATTAACCAAACAATTTTATTTCTGTAGAAAATAATTTAAAACTAATTTCTTTAAAATGAAGTAACTGAAATTGTGTTTATAATAAATTTATATTTTTAAATTACAATTTTTTTTATTAAAATTGATTATTTTTAAATTGTATTACACTTATATGAGTAGTGTGTGCAAGAAAAACTTAGGGAGATAGTCCCTAAAATCCCCAAATTTAACAAGAAGTTAAGCAATTTTGGTATAGTTATTGGGGATTGGAGTTTAAATCCCAAGTTTTATGATCTAAATTTTGAAAACTTTTAGACCAGTGATGTAACATCCTCAATACCGGGTTAGTGACTAAATTGAAATATTTCAGAATTTGTTGGTCAAAGTAAATAAATTGAATAGTTTGGGGACTTATATTGTAAATTTTGTATAGGATTAAATATCAAAGAAGGAATATTGGAAGGGCAAAATGGTTATTTAACCTAGAAATGAATTAAAAAATGGGATATGGTAAGGATATATACACGTGGGGATAAGCTAAGGAGAGATTTCTCCAGAAAACTCTCTTCTTATTTTTCTTCCTCTTTATCGTGAACCCCAAAGGCAAAGGTGAGTTCCTTATTAGTTTTTTATTTGTTAATTTAAGGTTGTTTTATGATCCTTGGATAATACTTAAGCTTAAGGAAAGCTCAACTCATCTTAAAATCAAAGAATGAAGGAGTTAGAAGAGATTAAAGATTAGGAGTTTTTAAATGAAATTTTGGAAAAGAGTTAATAGGTGGAATTTGAAACTAAAATTGACTTGTCAATGGTTGAATTAAGAGATATGAAGTGATAGAATTGAAATTAAAACAAGTAGAAAATTTGGTATTATTCTTGAATTACATATAGAGGATGAGATTTTGAGGATAAAGATGTGTTAAATGTCAAGGAATTTTTTTTTAGTATGTATCCTTGAGTTAAGGGTATTAAAGGAGATAAGTTATGAAGTGTTTGAGCTGAAATAAAGTAATTTTCGGGCTTAAAAAGTGATTTCTGGGCAAAGGGTATCGATACCCATTCATCAGGTACCGATACCTCAAGAGTTAAAATATCGAAGGCATTGAAAGGGTATCGATACCTGGGAAGGTGGTACCGATACCATAGGTACCGATACCATAAGGGAGGTATCGATACCAGGGAAATATCGAATGTAATTTTGATACCGATACCTCAACTAGGGGTAGTATTGATACCCTGTAGGGGTGCAGATACCACTTCAAAGGGGAATGAAAATAGATTCTTCCTTCAGTTTAAGATATGAGAAATTAGAGTATACTATTTAGAATGTTTATATGTATTCATGATTGTGTAGATATCGATCGAGCAAAGTCCAAATAAGTTGACACGTAATAGTCATCGAGAAGAGATATGAGATCAATAGGGACTATGGCCAGGTGAGTGTATATTAGTTATATGATGTGTAATGGAAAGAAGACTTGTGACAGTCTATTTCCTATAGTAGAATGTATGAATTCATTAATATGAGCATATGTTTAACATGATACATGTGTGTTACTGATTATTGCATATGTTAAATTATATGTGAGTACATGTTAGTGTGATTATGAATGTGTATAAATGAAACAAGTGATGATATAAGAATCTATTATAAGATATATGATAGAATGTGATAATGAGCTATGTGAAAGAACCATGATTACATGAAAGTATATGTATATGTGTAAGTGAGCCATATGTATATATGAATATGAGAAATGATAAGAAAGAAATGCCCATGTTATGTGATATGAGAGCTATAGGTATAGTTGGAATGCCAAGAGTTGAGGGTTACCTATGTCCTTCGGGACATATGGATAGTTTACCTATGTCCTTCAGGATATATGGACAGTTACTTATGTTCTTCGGGACATATGGATAGGTCCTTCGGAACATAGATTTCACATGCCACTCAATAGACCCTTATACGAACTGTGGTGACAGCATATGTGTGCACAACCTCAAAGTACTCGCATCCTTAAGTTCTCATAGGTGTACATGGGCTAATAAGAGATATAGAAATAAACTTAATATGATTGTTATATGTGATTGAGAACTTGAATATGAGTATATGGGTTGCATTTATTGAATATGATATAGTTTCTATGTGAAATGTTTGTATGATATTGAATATAAGAGAACATAATAAACTTATATGATCTATTATAAGTATTACATGAGAAATGTAGTGAACTCTATAAGTATATGCATAGAGATAATGAGGTGGTGGACTATATGATTAGTGAGGATTGAGATAAAATAGATAGTATATTAACTAGAGAACATGTATATGAATAATTATAAGAGTATATTAGATAAGTTGTATAGGAAAGCATGTACGTTTAAATATAATTGTGATCTAAAACTTGTTAAATTCTTAAGTAATATGAAATTTAGTATAAGGATCTGACAAATCATATGAGCACATCAGGGTAAATCAAATAACAATAAGTTATGCAAATATATGTTTATGTAACAAAATTATGTGAAAATGAATTAATAGAATATAATAAATTAGTACAAGAATATGATATAGAATATGTAACAAAATGTAGGGGTTAAATGTTAAATAAACATATGGAAATAGTAGGTAAAATATGTGAATTTGTGATAAATTATATGATTAGGAGTTTATGTAAAACAACTTAAATGATGATAGTAGAATGTGATATAAGCTAAAGGGCGTAAATAAATGATTATAAGAATATGAAATAGTAAACACTCATATATGATATGATGACATATGTGTATGTATGTATTTATAATATGAAAGTGGATATGAGGTTGTATGACATGATAGCATGAATCATGCATTCATTGTTAGAAGTTATAATTTATCTTATATGTTTATATACATCACTAAGTCATAGATTTAGCGTGTGAATGTTTCACACGTAGGTTTCGATGAGAGTAAGGAGCACAGAGGAGCAAGACAGGTTAGCCTCTCCTTTTCAAAGATCAGAAAAGAAATGATTAGTATGTATTTTGTTTAATGTATATAGTTGGCATATAATTAAGAGATTTGAAAAGTATATACTCTGATATGTTTTCTATACCAAATATTTTAATAAATTTAAAATTCTTTATTCTTTCGTAAATGTAATTATTTGAAAAGTCAATGTGGCACCTCAGACTCGTATCCGGGTCGGGTACGGGTTGGGGGTGTTACATTTAATGGTATCAGAACCATGTTTAGGTGATTTTAGACTTAAACTGAAGTCAAACGAGTTTTAAAATGTGTACATACCAATATAAAGTGAAAATTTTTGATCTGATAGTGTAAGGAGTGTGTTGTCTTGCTAATAGAATAAGATTAGTATGAGATAGTTATGAGAATGGTCAAAATGAATTGAGAGGCAATAAACCTGACGGTAGTAGTAATTCACCTGCCTTGGCCAGGCAGGATGAAGAGCAAACACCTCAGGGAGCGCCTTTGTAAAAGTTAAAGATTGTTTTCAGAAGATTGAAAATGCATTCAAATAGTGTTAGAGGATCTCCACTGTTCCAAAGTGGAAAAGTTAGACAAAGTAGTTTAGTTACTATGCGATCGAGTTAAAGTATAGCGAACATATGTTATCATTAGAATGATAGAAGATGCAGTGATGTGGTTATTAGTTTAGAAAAGTTTGATAATAAGTATTTCGGATATAAGGTTATCAGAAATATGAAGACAGAGTTTATGAGTTTGAAACAAGAGAATTATAATGTGTATGAATAAGAATGCAATTTGATAAGTTGAGTAAATTGTAGTTAAGCTAATTTGAATGAAAATGATATAGATATTGTTCGGAAGAGTTTAAGAATGGGTACATCAGTGATCAATTTGTAAGACAAAGAAAGTTGGAATGTAGAGTTGAATTAAGGAAATGTATGGTGTATGAGTAAGTGATGGGTTAATTCTAACTGGAAAGAATATATATAAATGGTTTGAGGAAGGTTTATGTTTGAGATTGAAAGAACTGGTGCTGATTAACAAGGTTATGTGATAATAAGTGATTAGAGATAAAGGAATAGAAGATGAGGTCAGGGTAAGTTGACCAAGTATGATGCGGATTTGGATATGGTGGAGTATTCTGAGTACGGAAATGTACGGTCGTAAAAGAGATAAGGATTCGTATGTTTGAGAAATACAAATACAAGAGATGATAAAATAAGGTTTTGTATAAGTAAGTTGTCTATCAAAGTCATGAAAATGTGATAAATAGATAGTTAGGGATAAGTATGAGTGAGATGAATAGACGGGAATATAAAGGAAATGATATGACCTATGTTATGAGGATATCTTGATATACAAAAAGATGGAGTTTAAAGGATCCAATATAACAAGGGTGAGATTGATGTAGATTATAAGTTTGATATTGAGGAAGTAAAATCTTAAATTTTTAGTGAAATGAGAAGAGATCAATTGATTGTGATAGTGAGTAATAAGGATTGGAGTTATGGTTTATATAATAAGTGACAGTATATGGATTTTTTTAAAGATTTGGATATATGATTGAGTGGGAAATGGTAAATTGAAGAGGTAGTATGAATATGAATAAGAGATGTGTAGATAGTATCTTCATCTATTAGTACAGTGAAAATTTGAGGATGAATTTTCTTAAAAGGGGAGATTTGTAACATCCTCAATATCGGGTTAGTTACTAAATTGAAATATTTTAGAATTCGTTTGGTCAAATTAAATAAATTGAATAGTTTGGGGACTTATATTATAAATTTTGTATAGGATTAAATATCAAAGAAGAATATTAGCAAGGCAAAATGGTCATTGACCGTCATTTGACCTAGAATGAATTAAAAAATGGGATATGGTAAGGATATATACACGTCGGGGATCTTAAGGGGAGATTTCTCCAGAAAACTCTCCCTTCTTCTTCTTCTTCCTCTTCATCGTGAACTCCAAAGATAAAGATGAGTTCCTTATTAGTTGTTTACTTGTTAAATTTAGGTTGTTTATGATCATTGGATAATACTTAAGCTTAAGGAAAGCTTAAGTCATCTTAAAATCAAAGAATGAAGGAGTTAGAAGAGATTAAAGATTAGGAGTTTTTAAAAATTTTGGAAAAGAGTTAATAGGTGGAATTTGAAACTTAAATTGACTTGTCAATGGTTGAATTAAGAGATATGAAGTGATAGAATTGAATTTAGAACAAGTAAAAAATTTGGTATGATTCTTGAATTACATATAGAGGATGAGATTTTAAGGATAAAGATGTGTTAATTGTCTAGGAATTTGTTTGAGTATGTATCCTTGAGTTAAGGGTATTAAAAGCTAAGTTATGAAGTGTTTGAGCTAAATGAAGTAATTTTCGGGCTTAAAAGTGATTTATGGGAAAGGGGTATCGGTACCCATTCATCAGGTATCGATACCTCAAGAGTTAAAATATCGAAGGCATTCAAGGGCATCGATACCATAGGTACCGATACCATAAGGAAGGTATCGATACCAGGGAATATCGAATGTAATTTCGGTATCGATACCCGTCTTGGTCCCGATACCTCAGCTAGGGGTAGTATCGATACCCTGTAGGGGTACCGATACCACTTCAAAAGGAATAAAAATATATTCTTCCTTTAGTTTAAGATAAATCAGAGTATATTATTTAGAATGTTGATATGTATTCATGATTGTGTAGATATCGATCGAGAGCAAGTCTGGATAAGTTGACACGTAATAGTCATCGAGAAGAGTAATGAGATCATTAGGGACTAGTGAGGCCAGGTGAGTGCATATTAGCTATATGATGTGTAATGGAAAGAAGACTTGTAACAAGTACATTTCCTATAGTAGAATGCATGAATTCATTAATATGAGCATATGTTTGACATGATACATATGTGTTATTGATTATTGCATATGTTAAATGATATGTGTGAATACATGTTAGTGTGATTGTGAATGGGTATAAATGAAACAAGTGATGATATAAGAATTTATTATAAGATATATGATATGAAAATGTGATAATGAGCTATGTGAAAGAACCATGAGATACATGAAGAAAAGTATATGTGATATGTGTAAATGAACCATATGTATATATGAATATGAGAAATGATATGAAAGAGAATGCCCATTTTATGTGATATGAGAGCTATAGGTATAGTTGGAATGCCAAGATTCGAGGGTTACCTATGTCCTTCGGGACATATGGATAGTTTAGCTATGTCATTCAGGATATATGGACAGTTACTTATGTTCTTCGGGACATATGGATAGGTCTTTCGGAACATAGATTTCACATGCCACTCAATAGACCCTTATACGAGCTGTGGTGACAGCATATATGTGCACAACCTCAAAGTACTCGCATACCTTAAGTTCTCACATGTGTATGGGCTAATAAAGAGATAATAGAAATAACTTAATATGATTATTATGTGATTGAGCACTTGGATATGAGTATACGGGTTGCATTTATTGCATATGATATAGTTTCTATGTGAAATATGCTTGTATGATATATTGAATATAGAGAACATAAACTTATATGATCTGTTATAAGTAATTACATGAGATATGTAGTGAACTCTATAAGTATATGTATAGAGATAATGAGGTGGTGGGCTATAATTAGTGAGGATTGAGATAAAATAGATAGTATATTAACTAGAGAACATGTATATGAATAATTATAAGAGTATTAGATACGTTTTATAGGAAAGTATGTCCGTTTAAATATAACTGTGATCTAAAACTTGTTAAATTCTTGAGTGATAAGAAATTTAGTATAAGGATCTGAGAAATCATATGAACACATCAGGGGAATCAAATAACAATAAGTTATGCAAATAGATGTTTATGTAACAAAATTATGTGAAAAATGAATTAATAGAATATAAGAAATTAGTATACAAGAATATGATATAGAATATAACAAGAATGTAGGGGTTAATGTTAAATAGAAGCATATGGAAATAATAGATAAAATATGTGAATTTTTTATAAGAATTATATGATTAGGAGTTATGTAAGTAAAACAACTTAAATGATGACAGTAGAATGTGATATAAGCTAAAGGGTGTAAAATAAATGATTATAAGAATATGAAATAGTAAACACTCATATACGATATAATGGCATATGTGTATGTATATATTTATAATATGAAAGTGGAAATGAGGTTGTATGACATGATACGATGAATCATGCATTCATTGTTAGAAGTTATAGTTTATATTATATATTTATATGCTTCACTAAGTCATAGACTTAGCGTGTGAATGTTTCACACGTAGGTTTCGATGAGAATAAGGAGCATAGAAGAGCAAGACAGTTTAGCCTCTCCTTTCCAAAGAACAGATCAGAAAAGAAATGATTAGTATGTATTTTGTTTAATGTATATATTTGGCATGTAATTAAGAGATTCTCTGATATGTTCTGTAAACCAATTATTTTAATAAATTTGAAATTCTTCATTCTTTTGTAAATGTAATTGTTTGAAAAGTCAATGTGACACCTCGGACTCGTATCCGGGTCAGGTACTGGTTGAGGGTGTTACAAATGAAACGATGACATGTCATTATTACATTATTACACATGTCATAATATATTATTAATAAAAATAATATAAAATAAACAAATGGTTCTTCGACTATAGGATTATGCTTTGTTAAGTCTCTCTACTATTAAAACTTATAAAATGGTTGCCCAACTATAAGTTATTGTTTTGTTGAGTCTTCCGACTATTAAAAGTTGAAAAACGGTCACTTGACTATTCATATATTCCAAACTCATCCTTTTTTCATCAAAAATTGATGACCCTCTTATGATGGAAATTGACATACTGACTGAGATATGATAAAATTTTATCTCAATATCAAACTATACATCTCAAATGACTATGGGATAAAATTTTATCATGTCCCAGATAGTAGGTTAATGTCTACTAAGATGACCGTCATTTTTTAACAAAAGATGATGAGTTTGAAACATATAAATAGTCGGATAACTACTTTGTAACTTTCAATAGTCGAGAGACTCAACAAGCAGTGTCCTATAGTTGATGAACTATTTTATAACTTTAAATAGTCAGGGACTTAATAAAGTAGTTCCCTATAGTCGAAGGACCATTTATGTACTTACCCTAAAATATAATTTTGAGCTATTAACATGAAATGAAACCTAGGTTTGGTGATTAAAATGAAATGAATCTTGATGATTAGTTTTGCAATTTTTATATTTGATGACCAAAATGAATTTTTTTATAGTTAGTGGCTAATTGTATAATCTATCCTATTTTTTTTTATTTTTGGTTCCTTTTAAGGTCCCCATAGGGTTCTCTTCTTCTTTGTTGTTTTGTATGAATCAATCTTCACATGAGGTTTTTTTTTTAAATATTACATTCCTTTGTTAAGAATCATATTTGTTGTTAATGGCAGTATAAGGATATTTGGGTTACCCAAACCAAGACCATATAGAGCCAATTAATAAAGAGTGGTGAAAAAATGGAGTTGCCATTGTCATTGCCAATGCTGTTTGGAAAATAGAGATCTTGTTATTCCAATGCAATTTGGTTGTAACATATGCTTTATTTTCAGAAAATGTGACCAAAATCATGCAAATTTTCCCTTTCCAATCACATGCAAACAAATAATAGGGAAAAACCTAGGTCAAATTACTTCTCTTTAATAGGAGTTAATTGTACATGAGTCTCCAAACTTTGATCCCATTCTAAATTAATCCCTTAATTCTAAAATATTCTATATCAGTTTCTAAATTATCAATCTATTCTAAAATGGTCCATAAACTTTAAATATTATATCAATCCCTAAACTATCATCACCATTCCATTTTGATCTTTTTGTTTATGTATCATTAACTATAGTAGTTAGAAAATTAATTATTTTTGAAGGTTCATAATTGAACTCGTCACCTAGAAAAATTAATGTGTGTTTGAAGGTCTTGAGAGTGTTTTAGAAGATGTGGGTTCAATTCTCAAGATCTCCAAAATAGATTAATTTTTTTTAACCATAAAGTTAATGATACATTAAGGAATGATCAAATTAAAATGATATTGATAATTTAGGGCTAATATAGAATGTTTTAAAGTTTAGTATTCAATTTAAAATGGGGTTATAATTTGATTATTGATATAAAATATTTTAAAGTTCAATGACTAATTTAAAATGATAATAATAGTTTAGAGACCTCCTATATGATTACCTCCTTTAATAGCTTTGCTTTGTTTAGACTAATATGATGATATTTGAATTGATATAAAATAATGTGAATATAATAATAACATACAAATTGATTTATAACGAAAGAGATCAACTTATAATTTTATGCAATTAATATTATAATAACTTAATCATATATTTCATGTACATTATGATATTTCTTATATAAATTAAAAGGTTTAATTATTTATTTTATGTAAAAAAAAAGGTGTTAAATGCAAATTAATAAAAATATTTTTTTATCATTATAATAAAAATATCAAATCAATTTAAATTTATACATAAATAATGATAAATACAGTTATATTAATAAAATCAACAATCATATCACTGAAATATTAATAATAAAAAATATAAAAAATGTAAAACTATTTTAATTCTATACTTACACAAATCTCTATATATAAATATTATTATATTATTTAAAAAAATCAAATTTTAATTTCTTAAAATAGTAGTATTTATTTTTAGTAATGAGAACAAATTTGAACTTATCAGAACCACACTATTCTTTATTGTAATGGAAAGTTTAAAACTATATATATTATGGGTGAAGTATACAGATGGACCCTTAATTATAAAACGATGTTTTGATGAGCTCTCTATCTATTAAAGTTACAATATGATATCTCATTTTAATACGTTGTTTTGTTGAGTCTCTCGACTTTAAAATTACAAAATGATCACTCAACTATTCATATGTTCCAAACTCATCCTTTTTCATTAGAAAATTGACGACAATCTGAGCTAAACGTTAACTTGGTGACTTTGATATAATAAAATATGATCCCAAAATCTCAAACATCTATAATACCCTAGTCATCATGTTAACGTCCGACTCAGACAACCTTCGATTTTTTAACAAAAATGATAAGTTTGAAATGTATGAATAGTCGGGTGATCAATTTGTAACTTTTAATGGTCGAAGTACTCATCAAAGTAACACCCTAAAGTCGGAAGAACAATTTGTAACCTTTTATTACTTGTTGGCATGTGAAGCCTTGTATCGAAGTCAATAATGTTTTTGCTTCACGTGAAATAGTAAGTTTTAACAGAAAGTCGATTATGAATTCAAAATGGTTCATTAAATATTTATAGAAAGATTAAAGAGTGTTGTAAATAAATTATGAAAATGAAATATAAACGTAAAAGAAATTAACAGTTCTTTGTGAATTTGCAGAACTCGAAGATGTTTGATATTGAGAGTGGTGAATGAAACATTTTGTTTCTATAGAATATTCTAAACAAGAGATTTTGTACCTAATTGGAGGATATTTTGGAGCGTAATATTGTTTGCTAGAAAAACTCATTTCTTAATGGGAGAAACTTCCAATTGAACAACCAATATGAAAAGAGGCGACAGGAGAGGTGTTTGTGTTGGGGAAACCGGGTTATTTCCCACACGAATATAGTTTCAAAATTGACCTAAGATGTCAAGATCAAAACCACCAAAAGTTGCACAGCGGACAAATCCGTCAAATTATTGAATATTGAAACACAATGGAAAAACCAAATAAATCAATAAAGGAGAGACACACCAAATTTTCGAGGTTCGACGAGAATATCTTCTACTCCTCGGGCACCACATCGGATGATAACTTCACTATCAACAAATATTACAACAGATGAAATTCTTTAGAATTCCCAAAGTGAGAGAATGAAGAAAACAAGAGGAAGAGAGAACTTGTTTTTGAGATGATTTCTAATGAAATACTTAGGTCTATTTATAGTTGAACTTTAAGGACTAAACTTATAAATAACCTAATATTTTAGGGACCAAAGATGAAATTCCCATGTACAAAGTTAGTCACCTATCAAAGATGAATTTTTCAATAAGTTGGTCACCAACCAAGATGAAATTTCCAATAGGTTGGCCACCAACCAAGATGAATTTTTCAACTTGTCAAATTTGACATTTACAAGCCAAATAACACTTTGGTAGGTGGCAAAGACCAATGTGGGATTAGGTGAAAGCCAACATGGATGGTGCAATAAGCACAGGCCGCAAATGGAGGACTACTTCGAGATTTCATGAAGCTTAGGAGAGTGTTCAGTGTTAATGGCAGAGTTGTTTATGATATTTTGAAGAATGCTTGGTGCATGGGTTGATGAAGATTGAATTAGAATATGATAATATGGAAGTTATTCGCATACTACAGAAACAAAGCAATGTGATGCAAGCTAACACCATTTTTTGAAAAAGTTTATTGGCTTTTGCAGGTTGGTTGGGAGGTGAAAATTGCATATTGTCAACCACAATATAATGATACTAGTGATATATTTATTAGAAGTATAATAATCTGAGAAGATAAAAAAAATATTATTTTAAAAAATTTTAATTCACACAAGTCGCGACAAAGAACATTTAATTCTAAGGCAGGATCTCGTCGTAAAGTTCGTGTACATTAATCAAGAATAAAACAAAAAAATGATTAATAACATGAAAAAAATTATTCTATTGAATAATCGAAAAAACATTATAGAATTAAATACATGATTTTTACGAAACAATCGATTGGAAACGAGTTGATGCATGCAACTACACAGTTTTCTTAAGACAGATTTTCAGCCACTCCTAGTTGCTCGAGATATTTGATCGTCTGTCTCCAAGGATACAACAACGAGATGATTAGTGCACAGTAGCACAACAACTGAGATCATGAATTATTCCTTGCCATCATCTATCACTGGAAAAACTAGAGGAGAGAAAAACTTTTTGAATAATTTTTTAGTTGCTTTGAATTGTGTTTAACCTAGTTGGTTTGCACGGTATTTAGATTTCACATTGTGAACAATTGAAATTTTTTTACTTAATAAAGCATTAATGAGAATCAAGTAATCAAGCAATTTCCAAAATCATTGTTTTGATTAAAGTAACTTTTTAATATTTATCATTTTAATTCCAAAACAAATTTGAAAATATATGCTCTATTTGAGGAAAAAAATATTTCACTTTTGGATTAAAATATCCACAAACTCACAAAGAGTCTGATT
>NW_024062905.1:22500-124513 GCF_006381635.1 Hibiscus syriacus
ACATACACATACATACATACATACTACATACATACATACATACATACATACATACATACATACATACATACATACATACATACATACATACATACCTATACATACATACATACATACATACTACATACATACATACATACATTACTACATACATACATACATACATACATACACATACATACATACATTACATACTACAACATACATACATACATATACATACATATACATATATATATATATATATATATATATATAAATGTATGCATAAGTATAATGTATATATATATATATATATATATATATTATATATATATATATATATATATACATTATTATCGTAGCATACATACATATATAATTGTTTCAATTTTTCCTCAACTTTTGAAATGAATTCAATTCAATTCATTTTACAATTTTTCCTCACATTTACAATTATTATGATTTGATCCCTCTGTCTTGTTTAATTATTTAAATTTTAAATTTTTTAATTTAGTCTTTAAAATTATATTTGTACCTAAATTGGCTTATACTTATTTATATTTTTGTAATTATTTTTGATTTGATCCCTCATCCATTTTTATACTGATTTTAACTTTGCATTTTTAATTATTTTGATTTGATCCCTCATCCATACGCGTTGTTTAATTTATTTAAAATTTTGTTTGTAATTTCATGCTTGTTCAATTTAATATGTTAATTATATTTTTATCAAAATTGACCCATAATTATTATATTTTTGTAATTTACTCCAAATCATATACAATTAAAAATTACAATACATCGTTCATGAAAGACTCGAACCTGAATTAACCTGAACTAAATCTGATTCAAACTATTTTGACATGAACTGGCATCGATCCAAACTAAAATTAATCTGATCAGAACCTGAACTAAATCTGATGGTAAAATCAACTTGTAAACGACTCGAACTGATATGACACGGACTCGACCCTGATTTGAGTTTGACCTAACCTGACAGGATCCAACTGAAACTTGAACGATTACTTGATTTTACATCCCTAAACATTGAGATTTAAACTTCAGTAGCTTCATCTCTTCCGATTATGACACAATTTGAACTAAATATAAAATAAAAAATCCTTTTATTAATCAAGGTAAACTACTCAATTGACCACTTAAGTATTTAGGCCTTTTATTTTTACCACCATTGTTTTAATTTTGTCAATCACACCACTTAACTATTTAATTTGTTCAATCAGACCACTGATGTTAATATTTGACAAAAATTCTGATGTGACATTAAAAGAATTGCTATATTTTACATTTAGTCCTTAATATTTATTTATTCTCTTAATTTGGTCATAAATTAAATTTAATAAATTAACCATTCAAATCAAGATGACATGTGTCAACACATGAGTATGACATGTCGTTACTGATATGTGTGTCAATTGGAGGATATTTTTTATTAATTTAAATTTATTTAATTTAAAAAAATTATATTCAATCAAGAGGTGACACATGTCACCAACCGGATTGGATATAAAATAAGGGATGAAATTGCCCTGGATGGAATCAACCCTGTGACCAAATAGATGGATAAATAATGCCCTAGCCACTACACCAAGCATCACCAATGGTTTTCCTTACGATAAATTGTATTTATCCTTTTAAAGCTTGATAATGGTAAAATAAAATATAAGTAAAAATAAATTAGAATTAATTTTTTAGTATTTGATTCAAGTTAGTCTATTATAAATTAATTATTGCTGATTAAAAATATTTTTAAATACTTTACATCAAAATTATTAAAAAATAAAAATAAATTTAAAAGTTTTTAACCTTATATATTGAGAATGTAAAAAAATATTTTAAAAATATACTATAGTCAACAGTAATTAATTTATAAATAGATTAACTTGAATCAAATATTAAAAAAAAAATTTCTAATTTATTTTTATTTCTATTTTATTTTACCATTATCAAGCTTTAAAAGGATAAATACATTTTTTTGTAAGTCATAAACCGTTGGGATGCTTGGTACAATGGTTGGGGTGTTGTTTATCCATTCATTTGGTCCTAGGTTTGATTCCATTAAGAGTAATTTCATCCCTTTATTTTCTATCCAATCGGTTGGTGACACATGTCACCTATTGATTGGATAGAAAAATTATTTAATTAAAATAAATTTAAATTAATAAAAAATCCTCCAATCATGTATTAACACGTGTCATGCTCATGTTGACACGTGTTAGATCTTGATTGAATGATTAATTTATTAAATTTAATTTAATTTAGGACCAAATTGAGAGAATATATAAATATTAAAGACTAAATGTAAAAATATACCAATTCTTTTAACTGTCATGTCCATATTTCTGTCTGATTGAATAAACTAAATAGTTAAGTGGTGTGATTGATAAAATTAATATCGGTTACAAAAGTAAAAGGCCTAAATAATCAAGTGGTCAACTGAGTAGTTTACCCTTAAATCAAAGCTTTGAAACTAGGACAATGGGGACACATCTGAGGATCAAAACAGTGCATTACAGATAATTAAAAGTTTCCTATGGGAAGACATAAAAGAAAATCTGTTGAATGCCAATTGCCATCACTTTCTTTGCATAAAAGAAAGTAAAAGAAATACTGAGTTGCAATTTGTCAGATTGGCAATAGCAGTACTTGAGTAAGTGGCAAGCATCACGCGGTTATGGAGTCACCAGAAAAAGGTAAAGAAAAAGTAGAAAAAGGCATGTGATTTGGGCAGCTTTTGTCTTAGCCCTAGAGAGAGAGAGAGAGAGTCCATTATCGAACTTTTCGTAGGATTTTACGTTATAACATCCAAAATTTTAAAATGAAAATAAATTTATAAAATTTTAATGGATTAAATAGATTATTAATTAAAAATATATTAAACAAATTTAAAATAAAAAGATTTAAAATTTTCACGAAAAAAATTGTCTCCTCTCACCCTTCATCAACCATCTGCTCAAAGGTGGGAAGGTGAAGTTTATCTCTTACAAAAGCCAGTCCCTTAAATTTTATAGGAACAAAACTGTACAGAATGGGCATGGGGATTGTCCTCTTTCAATCATCTCCATTCTCAACTATCTCTGTTGTCTAATGTCTCTCATGAATCGTGATTCTCGGTTGTCGTCGCATGTAGGGGGGGGGGGGGTTGTATTTTCGCCCCTAAAGTATATTTGTTTCCTATTCATATTTAAAATCTTCTTCAATTTGACCCCTAAACTATCATTTTCATCCTCATTTATCCCAAAGTAAACATCAATAAGAACGTGACAGATGGTATATTACTATCAGATCTGGATAATTTTTAAGGTGAGGTGAGATGAAATTGATAGTTTTAAGATAAACGATAATGAAAAGTGAGAAAATAGATACTTTTCAAGGGCTAAATTATGAAAGCCATAAAATATATAATATATATATACATGCACACAAACACATAATGTGTCTGATTTAGATGGTATGACCTGTTAATTGGGTCTTAATAAATGAGTGAAATAATTTTATTATATATTAATTATTATTTATATTATTATAAAGGTGTTGTTACCCTATATATATATATATATATATATATATATATATATATATATATATATATATATATATATGCACACAAACACATAATGTGTATGATTTTTTTAGATGGTGTGACCGGTTAATCCAGTCTTAATAAATGAGTGAAATAATCTTATTATAAATATTAATTACTATTATTATAAGGGTATATATGCAAACACATAATGTGTCTGATTTAGATGGTGTGACCAGTTAATCAAGTCTTAATAAATGAGTGAAATAATCTTATTATAAATATTAATTACTATTATTGTAAGCGTGTCTTTACCTTTTTATAATCTATAAATAAAACAACGAAAAATAGTAATTAAGAGCCAAATATGTGACTAATAAAATTTGTATTATTTTATAGTGTTTCTGGCTCAGGCTTTCTTGACGCCGAGAAAAGTATCCGGTATGCGTTGTCCAGTTACGGAGATTGGGGAAGAATAATGAAGCTGTAGATTCATCGTAGGTGTCATGGTGTTTGAGCTAATCTCCCACCAGGTCATAATACGATAGTATCATAGTGCACACACTTGATATAAAAACTTGTACAAATATACCAACGTTCCTATTACAATTCCATACAGGGATTGACCTAGACTAGGACGGGTGAGGCGTTTTGCACCCTAAAAATTAAATTATAATTTTCTATACATTTTAAATATTTTTTCTATTTTCTATAAATTTATTTTCACCACTAAATTTTATAAACTTATCTCTTCTTAAAAATTTTATAAGTTCGTCCCCTAACATACAACTTTAGATCCATCCCTGATTCCATATGCATATACCATAAAAACACAAGTAGCTATTAAGAGTGTGCAAAAATTCGATCTGAATAATCCAATCGTTCATCGGTGATCCAATCCGAAATTTTTAATATATGATCCAATTTTTTATTTCGGATAATTCGAATTGATATCCGAAAAAATTTCGGATAATCAAATCAGATACAGCGAAAAATTCTCAAATTCGGATTATCCAGTATCCTAAAAAATAGATGGCCCTTTAGCCCTAGCCCAGTAGCCCAATCTTTATGGGTTCAACATTGATATGGATATTGGATAGAGCGCTGGACCTAATGTTTGTTTTTTCTGGTACATCCTTCACCCTTCTTTTTTTTTTGAAGTATATATATTTTACTCCTTAAAGGTCAATTTAGATAATGTAATTTATGTCTTATATTTACAAAACCTACTGTAATTTTCTTCACATGATTCATATTTACAGCTATTTTCAGTTGAAGGCAACGGGAATTGCTAACCATAGAAATTAATTTCCACCCTGTAAAAGTTCCATGGCTGCTACCTGCCTCACACGCTGCTTAAGTCGTCTTCTGCGATAGATGCCTACCAAACGCTGGATGAGTACCAAAGTAATGGCGGAGAAATCAAACACTCTTCCGATTCCAACACCACCTGCAAAACATTAAAGAAAAAATCACTAATGTATCTGATTCTGTCTGCTGACTAGCATACATCTCCTAAGCAATATATGCAGTGTTAAGATCAGGATCCATCAATCCCAGGAACATTCTCTTCATGAAGAATGGTAACTGACGCACTTTCTGCTAAGAAGAGAAGGAAGAAAATGTTCATGGCCTGCTCGCAGTAGAACAAAAGATTCATATATTACAGTTGTAATCTAAGATTAATAAACAATAATCAAGAAGTACGGTACAGGGTTAATTTGTAATATGTACCAGGGTTTTCTATATAAATAGAGATGTAACCTAGACCTAAAATATCATTGAATAAAAACTTCTAGCGCCGCCTAGGCACCGAGGACGTAAGCACATTGCCGAACCTCGTAAAATTCTCGTGTTCTTTTGTTTTCTTTAACCCGTTTTCGTCAACAATTGATATCAGATGTCAGGAGCAAAATTCGAAGTCGCGAAATTCGATGGTCAGGGTAACTTCGGATTATGGCAAACGAGGGTGAAGGATCTATTGGCGCAGCAAGGGATCTGAAGGCTTTGCGATCTACAAAGCCGGCGTCGATGGATGAGGAAGATTGGGAAGAATTGCAGCAGCGAGCGGCAGGAACCATACGATTATGCTTGGCGGATGAGGTCATGTATCACGTCATGCATCTATCGTCTCCAGACGAAATTTGGAGGAAGTTGGAAAGTCAGTTTATGTCCAAATCCTTAACGACAAAACTGTATCTGAAGCAGCGGCTGTATGGGCTGAAGATGCAGGACGATCACGATTTGGCGCAACACGTGAATGTCTTCAATCAATCGTTTCTGATCTGGCTCGGCTTGATGTGAAATTGAGGATGAAGACAGAGCGATGATTCTGTTGTGTCGTTGCCTCCCTCTTACGAACACATGGTGACTACTCTTACATATGGGAAGAGACTATCAATGTTGAGGAGATTACTGCAGCCTTGTTGGCTCACAACCAGCGGAAGCAGAATGCAGGGGAAAGCTCTCAAGCCGATAGCTTATATGTCAAGGGTAATCGAGATCGTGGACGGAAGCCAGAAGGCAGGGTCCGGGAAGCGGAATTCCAGATCCAAATCCAGGGATAAAGACGATTCACTGTTACAAGTGCAAGGAGGCGGGACATATGAAGCGAGACTGTCCGAAGTTGAAAAAGCAGACTGATGAGAAGCGTGATGGCTCATCCAAGTCTGTGAACGTGGTCGAGGATGATAATTCTGATTGCAGTGAGGGTGATATGCTTTCTATTTCAACGACACAATTGACGGATGCTTGGATTCTTGATTCTGGATGTTCTTATCACATCACGCCAAATAGGGAATGGTTTTCGACATACAGGCCGGTTAATTCTGGTTCGGTTTATTTGGGTGATGATCGATGTTGCAATATTGTTGGTATTGGTGATGTCAATTAAGATGCACGATGGCTCGTTCGGACGTTGAGTGGTGTTCGACATATCCCAGACTTGAAGAAGAATTGATTTCCTTGGGCACTTTGCACAAGAATGGTTTTATCCCTAAGGCTGACGAGGATAGGGAAACCATTCGGATTGTTTAAAGGAGCATTGATGTGATGAAAGGCAAGATGACTGCAGGGAATATCTACAGATTGTTAGGGAGTACCGTTGCAGGTGGAGTTCACTCTGTTGAGTCCTGTGATGATACGACAAAATTGGGCATATGCGCCTGCTCATCTTAGTGAACGTGGTATGGCAGAATTACACAAGAGAACTGTTGCATGGTGTCAAAAGCTGTAAGCTCGACTTTTGCAAGTATTGTGTTCTTGGTAAACAGACTAAAGTCCGTTTCAAGACTGCGAAGCACACAACTCAAGGGATTCTTGATTATGGCATTCTGATGTATGGGGGCCTTCCACGACATCGTCTTTGGGTGGATCTAGGTACTATGTTACTTTTATTGATGATTTTTCACGGAAAGTTTGGGTGTATTTTTTGAAACAGAAATCTGAAGTTTTTGAGAAGTTCAAGCTGTGGAAAGCTGAGGTAGAAAACCAAACAGGACGAAAAATCAAGTGTTTGCGGTCTGACAATGGTACGGAGTACACAGATTCACAGTTCCTACAATTCTGTAAGGAGCATGGGATTCAGAGGGATTTTACAGTGCGCAAGACACCACAACAGAATGGTGTTGCGGAACGAATGAACAGGTCGTTGAATGAAAGAGCCAGATGTTTGCGGTTGAATGCGGGGCTTCCCAAACACTTCTGGGCTGAGGCTGTTAACATGGCGTGTTACCTTATCAACAGATCGCCAAGGGCATCGCTGGCTGGGAAAGTTGCAGAAGAGGTATGGACTGGTCATGATGTTAGTTTTGATAACTTACGGATTTTTGGTTGTCCTGCTTATGTGCATGTACCTGCTGATGAGAGATCCAAAACTTGATGCAAAATCGAAGGAGTGCATTTTTCTGGGTTACAAGAAAGGTGTCAAAGGATTCAAGTTCTGGGATCCAGTTGCGAAAGAAAGTTGTGATTAGTAGAGATGTCGTTTTTGATGAACATCCATGTTGCAGCAGAAGCAAGACACGACAGTGGTGGATTTCGAGCAGTTTCCAGTTGAGAAACCAGAAACTTCTCAACCGACTTCTGGTGGTTCCACTACGGATGATTTGCAGGATTATAGTCTCGCCAGAGACAGGGTGAGACGGACGAATATAAAGCCTCCGAACAGATTGGGTTTTGAAGACTTGGTATCTTTTGCACTTATTGTTAGCAGTGATGATCCGGTTACTTTTCATGATGCCGTTACTAGTCAGGAAAACGACAAGTGGATGGCAGCCATGGTTGAGGAGATGGAGTCTTTGAATCACAATCGCACATGGGAGTTAGTTCCCCTTCCTGAGGGTAAGAAGCCGATTGGTTGCAAATGGGTGTATAAGAGAAACCAGTAGTAACAGAAAAAGAGGGGGAGAAGTTCAAGGCTCGTTTGGTAGCGAAGGGTTTTTCACAGCAGAAAGGAGTTGATTATGATGAAATCTTTTCTCCTGTGGTCAGGCACACTTCAATCCGAGCAGTACTTGCATTGGTGGCTAGTGGGATTTGCATTTAGAGCAGATGGATGTTAAAACTGCTTTTTTGCATGGTGATTTAGAGGAGCAGATCTACATGCGGCAACCTGAAGGTTTCACTCAACCTGGAAACGAGCATTTAGTTTGCAGATTGAAGAAATCTTTGTACGGGTTGAAACAGTCTCCGAGACAGTGGTATAAACGGTTTGACTCCTATATGATCAAGATTGGCTACAACCGATGTGAGTATGATTGTTGTGTCTATGTTAAGAGCCTTGATGATGGTTCTTTTATTTTTCTATTACTGTATGTTGATGATATGTTGATTGCTGCGAAGAACATGGATGATGTTATCGGTTTGAAAATTTATTGAGTCAGGAATTTGATATGAAAGATTTAGGTGCTGCAAAGAAAATTCTTGGAATGGAAATTTGCAGGGACAGAGACTCAAGGAAACTGCGGCTATCTCAACGGGGTTATGTTGAGAAAATGCTAGAAAGGTTTGCGATGAGCAGCGCAAAACCAGTTAGCACTCCATTGGCGAATCACTTTAAGCTCTCATCAGAACAGTGCCCCAAGACAGATAAGGAAGCTGAAGATATGGCAAAGGTTCCGTATTCTAATGCTGTTGGCTGCTTGATGTATGCGATGGTATGTACTCGTCCTGATTTAGCTCATGCTGTTAGTCAAGTTTGTAAGTACATGTCTAAACCTGGTAAGCAACATTGGAAGCAGTCAAGTGGATCTTTCGGTACTTAAAGGGTACTGTGGGACATGGAATTGTTTTTGGGAGTCAGCGGGATAATCCTTTGGTTGTAGGATATGTGGATTCAGACTATGCAGGTGACTTGGATAATAGAAGATCTACGACAGGGTATGTCTTTACTCTTGGTGGAGGGCCTATTTGTTGGAAGTCTACTGTTCAATCTATTGTGGCTCTATCTACAACTGAAGCTGAGCACATGGCAGCGGCTGAAGCTGCAAAAGAAGCTTTATGGCTTACTGGTTTAGTGAAGGAGTTGGGTGTTCAACAAGGTGGAGTTCAGTTGCTTTGTGATAATCAAAGTGCTATTCACTTGGCTAAGAATCAGGTGTATCGTGCTAGAACTAAACATATTGATGTAAGGTTCCACAAGATTAGAGAGTTGGTTGCATCTGGAGAGGTTTTGTTTCAGAAGGTACATACTGATGAAAATGCCGCTGATATGTTCACTAAGCCAGTTACGACAGACAAGTTCAAGCATTGCTTGGACTTGTTGAGTGTTTCGAGTTGTTAAAGAATCAAGGTAACCCAACCCACATTGAATTTTCCAAGAGGCAGGATATTCGCCAAGGTGGAGATTTGTTAGGTATGGCTCATAAATATATCAGTAAAGAGGACAGGAGATGGAGCGGAGTGAGCGAAGCGAACATTAATTGTCCTTACAAAGAAAGTATCGTTGTGGGGTTACAAATTATGTGGGTTGGGGGTGCGGGGGCGCAGCCCCCGCGGTACGGTACAGGGTTGATTTTGTAATTATGTACCAGGGTTTTCTATTATAAATAGAGATGTAACCTAGACCTAAAAGATCATTGAATAAAAACTTCTAGCGCCGCCTAGGCACCGAGGACGTAAGCACATTGCCGAACCTCGTAAAATTCTCGTGTTCTTTTGTTTTCTTTACCCGTTTTCGTAAAATACTCTTCTTCAAACCATTACCAACCTTCACCCCGGAAGAAGACAAGGACATCCCCTTGATTCCCACATGAGTGACTTATGTTACTCTGCTTATCGAAGCACACAATGGTCATTAAAAGCTTTGCTTAGTCTATACCACTTAGATCATTGTTTACATCATAGAAACAGATTTGGGATAAGAAATTCCCATAGTGACCGTACACGATTTATGCAATTAAGTTTTCTCTTTGAACCTAGATCTTGGGATCTCCAATCAACAAGGTAGGGTTTTCCTTCATAACACCTTTAAATTTCATGTGCTTTAGTCCCATTCCTTTAGATGTTTTCTTAACTTGATCTCAAATTAACTCTTTGATTAGCGGATCCTGGATGTTATCCTTTGATTTTAGAAAATCAATAGAGATAACTCCATTTGAGATCAATTGCATAATGATATTATGTTGAGACTCATATGTCTCAATTTACCTTTCATTTGTTCATCAAATTCAAAAATTTACATTATCGTTTTATTAATTTTTGGTCACTATAATATTAACTGTCATTAATTTGACGATGTGATATGTTAAATATAAATTTAAATTTCTTTTAAACTCCTGAATTTTAAATAAAATACTAATTATGGATCTTTTTGTAATTCTAAAATAGCTTAGGGAGAAATTTTCAGTTTACCCATTTTTTGAATATGCTTTTCTTCAACCTGAACTTTGCTAAAACCCACTTTCCTCCACCAGCGTCGCACGCCCCGTCCATAGCTTTCCTGCACCAGTGTCACACGCCCTCGTCCAATGGTCTTTATCAATAAGGGTTTGTTTGCTTCGAGTTTCACTATAAAGATGGTTATTTGGGGCGGCCTTACTTGTTGCTTGCCTGCTTGAGTGCTGCCGTTCTCTATCTTCTTGGGAGGAGCAGTGGCAGGTTAGATTTCTACTAATCTATCTTATAAACAAGGGTTTTGCTAATGATTTGCTCATAATATTTATAAATATAACATTATGTGAAAATGCAGTAGCGAATAACTTTATTCATCCTTTGCAACGCATTGGCTGAAGTGATTATGAAGTATGATCAATTGAAACTTGTAGTAAAATCCTATGAATAATATTTCCATTATTTTTTCAAATGCGTTGGAAATGATTGTTTCAGAAAGTTAATCATGTTCCATGCTTAGTAATGGTGGAACAGGGATGCATAGGCTCTAATGACGGTAACTCGAGTCAACCAGCTTAAAGAATTGGGTATTGTTTATTGTCCCTTTTACTAAGCTTAGAAGTTCAAAAGAGAAATGTGCCTAGCAAGAATGTAGTTTAATTTTTTGGACCTGACCAGTTTCAGTTAATGCAAGTGTAATAGCATATCAATGTTAAGAAGATTGCTTTTGCATTTGTTAATTGTTTAAGAATTTATTGATTATTTTTTAATTAGTAATAGAGAATTTCCTAGGTAAATATGAAGGTGGATATGAATTCAACCTTCTTGGTCTTCTAGAAGTGACCAACGGCACATTCCTTGAAAGTAAATAGTCTCATCCGTCTTCTTTGGAAGTGAGGATTTTGATAATGCTTCCATTGACAGTTCCAACAGATCCTTCTCTTGTGGCTCTCCAAGTAGGAATAGCTTGAGCCTCTGCAATCGGGGTCCATTAGAATGACTTATGAAAAGGCAAGATGAACAACCTATGAACGGGGCCACGGGGGCGTGCGACGGTGGTGGAGGAAAGTGGTTTTGGCAAAGCTCCGTTTGAATAAAAGCATATTCAAAAAAGGGGTAAATTGAAAATGTCTGTAAACTATTTTAGATTTACATAAAGAACTACGATTAGTATTTTATTTAAAATTCAAAGATTTAAAATAAATTTAATATTTTTTATTAATGTGTCACATCATCACCTTACAATTAACGTCACATTGACCAGTTCTTAGACCCGTTTGGCGTGACTTTCTAAAAACACTTTTAGGTAAAATGTCCGTTTTGATTGCAAAATCAATACCAAACAGGTAAAAAATTAAAAAAATACAGTAAAAACCGTGGTTTCAAACCAATCGCAAAAGCTAGGATTTCTAGCTTTTTCAGTTTTAACTTTATGTTTAGAAGCAAATTATAATTTTATCCTAAGTAATGCATGAGCTCCACTCAATTATGTATTTATATTTTATTTTAATAATTTAATACTAACATCTTTAAAAATAATTTATTACTTAATACTTTATTTTAATTACTAATGTTTTTAATTTTTTGTTAAAATAGGTATTTACATTATTATTTAATAATAATAAAAGTTAATATATTTTGGGTTAAAAAGTATTGATAATATATTTTTTAATAAAATATTTCATATATAAAAATATTATTAACGAGTTATCTTAAAATATTTTTTTATGTTTTTATTATAGTTTAAGTTAATATATTTTGTATATCATATTATTAATAAGTGTAAGTATAATTTAAATGCTATATTTTTAATTTGCAACATAATGTCTATAATGAATATTTTATCTTTTCAAACTCACTTTTTTACAACAATACCAAATAGTTAAATTTTAAACTGCATTTTTGTACAACACTTCTAAAAATTCATTTCTACATCACTTTTAGAAGTCACTTTTCAAAAGTTGCGCCAAACCGATCCTTAATAAAACGATAATGTAACTAACCAAAATTTAATGTTTTTTGAATTTGGTGAGCAAAACTGTAAAAATTAAAATGTAAGTGACCATTCTTATAGTTTACGCTTTAATATTTATAATGGAGAATGGAATTGGTTTAGGCTGATTAATATGTTGGGTTTATCGTGTAACCTGTGAAAAATAAATAAAAGTGTTAATATTTAATTATTTATACGCATATAATTAATTAAAATAATTAGTAACATAATTTATTTATTATAATATATATAAATATTAACCTTAGTTCTAAAACTAAAAGGAAATGATTAAAGTAAATCAAATTAAAAGTTTGAAGTTTAAAATAGAATCATCTTATTAAAGTTTGGATGAAAACAAGTGTCTATATTATTAATAAAATAAATTAAAATGATTAAAATAAGAACAATTTGAAAGTTGAGTAATTAAATTAAAAAATTTAACTTTTAGTAACCAAAATAGAAGTGAGAAGATAATTGAGTGATGAATGATGTAATTTACCTATAAAAAATTTCAGTTACAATAATTCCATTAAATTTTTAACCTTGTGGTACTAAAATAAAACATAAATTAAATGTTAGACATGATTTTAAAAAAATAAAATTTAAACGTTAGACAGTAAATGTCTAGTTTACCCAAAAGATTATGAGGCCATTACCTAGTTTTCTTAACGCTTCCATAGAGCCGTAGACATACGTGCTATCAAAACAAAGGCATTCTACTACAATTGTTACAATATAAAAAAAACTCGTTATCCCCACATGATGAATTTGTCCAGATATTATTAATTAGTGGACCCAAGTCTATGGGTCTCTCAAGGCCTAATTGTTTATTAATTCTCTAGAACTCGTTACGTTTTTAATTAAATAAAAATTTATTTAAATTATAAAATTTTATTTTTTTAATTCATGAAACTCATCTTGAGGGGTGACGAGTTCCTTTTGAATTTGAAATTCATAACTGTTACCTGAACGTTAGGCAACAAACATATATATTTTTTAAATTCTATGGAACTTGTAACATTAAAGTGATGAATTCTAATCGTCATATTGGTTTTTTTTTTATAAATAGTAGTGAGTTGATGGTGTTTTATATAAAAAGTGAGAAAAGTTATTAGAATCAAATCATGAATCGGTGAGAACAATTTGGGTATGATTTTGCAAACGATATTTATGGGTTTTACGAGTTCGACTGTGATGATTCAAATTCAAGCTCATCTTCAGATGCGGAACGTAAGCAGAGAAAGAAAGTGGAAGAATAGAATAAAAATATGATGAAAAATCAAGAAGAAAAAGTATAAAGACTAATCTGACATAGCAAATGACTTGTAGAGAGGGATGAAAAAATAAAAAATAATAGTATGAAATTTGAGAAGAAAAAGAAGACAAAAGACATCTATGAAGACTTACCAATACGACGTAGTAAAACAAATTGTAGAAACGGATAAAAATATTAAAAAATGTTGATTTTTATGGTTTAAATATATATATATGAATTTATCTTTACTAAGTATTATTGTATTACGTAACATTATTTATAAATAGTTTGCAATTATGTATGAATTAAAGTTGAAGTTGGAGACAAGGATGTTAAAAATAAATAAACACACATAAAAAAGTACAATCCAAAAAATATGAATTGAAAGATAAAATTTAGAGAAGTACATAAATGTGGTTAAAAATACAACTAAAAACATAAACTAAACACAATCACGAAGTTTTTATCGTCCTAGTCAATATTTAGGAAGATGTGGAGAATGTTTTCTGTTATGGCCTTACATTGGCCATAAAACTTTGGTAGACCTTGTTCTCTTTGAGAATCTGTCATATCAATATGAATTCGACTAGATCCAGGTCGACCCTTCAATTTCCTATGCAATTCAGGATTCGATAATCATTCTCCAAAAATAGTTGATGTAGGTTAATAAGCATCATTTTGGAGATACTTAAACTCAGAGTTGTATATCTAACGCATAGTGTGCAGGCTATAATAGTCATCAACATAAGAGTATGGATCAATATTAATGTGCAGACATGTAATGACGACGTGAGTGCATGAGAATCTAAAAGCTTTAAATCATTCACATTCACAATATCTTCTATTTAGATTACTAATGTATGTGGTAGAATTGTCTCCCTCATGTGGTAGAACAAGTGATTAGACAATATAATAAGAAATTAGTATGGCAAAATTATGAACAAACAGATGTGTGTTTAATCTTTTGCATTGCCACCCAATTTCTACCTTTGTTGATCATAACATCTATTTGTGCACTTTTATTCGCCCAAACTTTACCTAACCTGAAGTAAGTCTCCCTAATAATATTTTTTATATATTCTACAAGGTTGGTTGTTATATGGTCGTAACGTTGACTCTGATCATCATATGCCATAAGGATTTCAGTTGTGAGGTTATAAACATCTTCTTCATATTTTCTCAAATTTTCTAGTTGTGCACGAAAGTGTGGTAGTAAAGCATACCCTAAAAAATGGATTTAAGAATACAAAATGAAGAACGTAAACGAAACATAAATAATTAATGAAAAAATAACGTATTAGATACCCATGTTGATAATATTTTTTTGATCTTTTTGTTCTTAAACTTCTTCATAGCATTAGATAAGATATGACGTATACAATATACCAGATATACTTGGGGAGGCGTCGATCTACTTTACGATCTAGAAATTGTCACTAACAACTTAGGCGATTTATCTAATATCATGCAAACCCCATATTGAGTGAAAACATGAGAATGTAAATGGGAAAGAAAGAAATTCCAACTTTCCTCTGATTCACTTTTAACAACGAAGAAGGAAATGAGGAAAATGTTTTTGTCACCATCTTGTGCAACAACTATCAACTAGACATATTTGTATAACCCATACATAAAAGTGTCATCGACTTGTATTTTATTTGAAAAATTGGAACCCTTCAATAGATGAATTGAAAGCCCAAAACAACCCACCAAAAACTCTCTTTCTAAGGATAACTTCTCTGTGAAGTACAGTCGTAGGAAGAGTATAGGATCTTAAAATAGTTCCAGGAATGAAACCATTGCTTGCAATAGAGGTGGTAGCTCATTATATGAGCGATCTCAATCACCATACAATAATTTTATTGCTTTTTATTTAGCCATTTACAACTTGTAGTAAGATGAAATGAAACCAAATGTATTCTGACGAATACCACTAATTGTAACCCCCTCAGACCGATGCGGATAACTCAATCCGATCTGGAGTGTCACATTAGGGCCACCGGAGCGACCCATTGTAAAAATAACAGAAAATTTAAAACTTTTCTTAAAACTTGTAAACTCATGAAATCATTTATGAGTTCAAAATAAAAGTTATCAATATTCGACATAAAACTGATTTTCAGACTCGTATATAAAAAAAAATACAATTACATGCCCCTTAATCACATGTACCGTACTCTGCAAACAGCATCGGAAGAACTCCCTTACAGAAGTCGATAGCTGTACTGGTACAATTCTTTTAGCCTGAAAAGATGAGTAACAGAGTGAGCTTTGGAAAGCTCATTAATACAGAACTACCAGATGATGCAGAAGAATGTGTAGATACAGATAAACATATATTTTCTTAATGATCCATACATTTGCATACCTTTATATTGAGAGGAGATCCTACTGATATTTCAGGTGATAACGGACAATGAGCTTTCAGTTCAGAGAAATATTTTGGATGTTTAGGTTCAGGAGATCAGAATAGGTTATCTAGTGTGTTCCCAAAAACCATGTAACTTTTTAGATTTTTTTAAAACATATATATATATATATATATACCCCCATCCCAACACAACATAATGTGTAGGTTCCCCAGAACCATACACCCAACCCACACAACTTGTAAGGCCCTGAGCACAAAGCCGAGGAACCTGCGGAAATACTTCCTTCAACAATACCCCCCAGTTAAAACATTTTTCCGTAATTAAACGTAGACATCAGAAATCAAAACAGAATTCAGAGCAGAATCCAGATCAGAAATCAGAACAGAATTCAGGTAATGTATCAGAACATAATTCAAGTCGGAAATCAGATAAAATATTTATATGATTAGAGAACACACCAGAGTTTACATATATTATTCAGAGGTACTGGATAACTTATCAAGCAGAAAAACACAGATCTTCTGTATGTCGATAGAATGTTGGAATTAGAATCACTATTGGAAGAGATCAATAACTGATAGAATCATCAGTTATTCAGAATGAAACTTGAGTCGATAGGGAAGAAATGAAGGTTCAGGACCTTCACAATCTATGTCGATTAATCAGTTTCTCGAACAACTCCAGATGAATAGCTCCCAAAAACAATACTTATCAACTTGTCAATTCATTAACCTTCCATGGTATTTACTCTTTAATACTAAATATTATTTTCCATAGATAATCTTTTGAGTCATCACTAAACAAATCGTAAGAAGACTAACAGATATTCCAATGCTCTTAATTTCATGTTCACGCTTTCACTATATCATGAACTGCTGACGTGCTTGATTTGTAGTTCATGACCCATAAGAACATTACATCATGTATGTTCATTAATGTTTCTAGACTCATCCAAATAACTTACTTAATCCTTAGTCCTTGAGGTTACTTAATTCATTTAGCAGTCAAGTTCCTTACAGTTACTTCGGGGTTTTTCAGGGTAATCCAGACGTTTCGGAATTTCATATACATATAGTACTTCCGTTCAATTTAATTTGGTCTTCATGGTTAATTTTTCTAACGAATATCCATTTCTTATTACCGAATACGATCTAGAGTTGAGCTAAGCTGAATACTTCCAAAAATTATCATCGAGTCAAACTTGAATAGACGAACACGTATTCAAGTAATATTTATATCGTTCAGGTACTGATATATCATTAAGGTTGGTCGGCTCACTTAAGATGTGTTCCATAACTTTTAAAGGTAGTCAAATACCTATGTTTATTTGGATTCCTTAATTAATCCAAGACATTTACTTAATATAGGTCATAAGGGGTATTTTGGTAATTTTGGTGTTCAGTTTTATTATATTCATTTCAAAGCTCGAGGATATCCAATCATTCCTGAGCTTGGTGATATTCTTGAGTCATTTCCATTACAGGGGTATTTTGGTTATTTTTACAGATCTACGGTATTTCAATATTTTTCCTCCATCCGATCTTATTATTTATTTCCAATTTATCATCTATTTTAGTCCCTTCGAACAATTCTGATAAAAGAGCACCCTCTGATAAATTGTTCTTTAGGTATTTACTCATAACTCGGATATTTTCGAGTCAAACGTCTTCTCAGATTTTACAAACGGAATATCAGGAATTTTTCTGCACTAAGTCAGGATCTTAACAGTCAAATCCGTACTTAATCAAGTTAAGTACGAATTCTCAAAGTACTTTCTTATTCAGGGTCAACTCGGACTATTTTACCTCACAATGGCATTTTCGAAATTTCTTAACCAGATAATTTCAACATTTACTCTTAACAAAAATAAATATAATTTAGAGATCCTATGGTTAATTTCTTTTCGGAATATTCTCAAATCTTGAAATGATTCCTTAACAAACTTCTAGTATCGTGCATAAACCCTCTTGAAGTTAAAAACCGGTTAACCGAATTTTCCAAGCAAAACTAACATTTCTTATGCATATCAATAATTTTTTACCGGATTAATATGTCTTTTCAGAGTTATTAACAAACTTTTAGGGACAATTCTTGTCATCTTACAATATAAGGGGTATTTTCGTAATTTTACCCAGCCAGAGTATTCTCATAATTTCTCATCCGAGTACCTTTAATATTTAACCTTTGTTGATATAAAATATAAGTTACAAATCCAGGGCTGATTTCTTTATCACTAATCACAAAACTTGTAATTTAATTCTAACAATCTCTCAATCTCCTATTTTAATCATATGAACCATAATCAGTTGCCAAATTTCTACTGTGTTCGGATCGAGTGTAAAAATTCATTAACTACACAAATGAGACCAACATTATCTTATTCATACATTTACCAATATTTACATATTCCATAAAGCATAAAGAGGTAGTAAAGTATTACCTCGATTTTCATACAATATTGATCGACCATTAAATTTCATTCGAACGCCCTTGATCTTGAAATCATCTTCCAATATTTCCTCGGATCAATATCAACAGAAATTACATAAAAAACGGAGCTTAATTGCTATAAACGGATCGAATCAGGTGATAAATCAGTCAAAAACAACTTACCGGTTTTGAGTTTGGCGAAACAGACCCCAAAAAATAGATTTGGGACATCAAAAACATAAAATATGACTTTTCAAAAATTTGGAATTTTCGGTCAAAATCAAAGTTAACGGGTTTGACTGGCAATTTTGAGGCCTTCGGGTCTGAATTTCTAAAAACAGACTGCGGAATCGGATTTGGAACGTCGAAAAACGTTAGGATAGGTATACTCGATCAAAATCAAAGGTTGTTTAATGCCCGGTCAACGCCGGTCAAAGTTTTGGTCAACTGTAGTCAACGGTCAACGTAGGTCAATAGTCAACATTCAATCATTTTACACAAATATCACCCTAACAGAAATTAATTACCAAATTAGCCACATTTTGCAAATATTTACTAAACTAACACCCGAATTTTACACAAATAGTACCCAAACATAAATTAATTACAAAATTATCACCCAGACCATGCCCACTCTCGGGAGTGGCGCGTGCGGCGCGTGAACAGTTCTATGGTGTCGGAAAATTCCCAAAAAAATTCCTAAAAATTATTTTAAGCGATTTTAAGGCACTTACAGAGCTCGGTTCACAATTTTGAACGGCGGAGAGCTCGATTTCAAAACGTCAGAAACTTTAACGGTCTCACACCTCCACGCGCCGGCGATGACGGAGCAACAGAGAAATGGAGAAAACCGGTGGACTCGGAACGATGCAAGGAACACGATGGTGCGGGAGGTGTCGTAAACGGATGACCGGATCGTCGTGAATCGACGAAAAACCAACTGAAATCGAGTTATTACCGACGATACTTTCGACTGAAATTAACGATGAACGGCGACGATTCACGACAAAAGGTTTGAGGGATTTTGTTCCTCAGTTGACAACGAACACGATGGTGGTTTCGTTTCGTCAATCGAAGGTCGGACGACGAGTGGATCGGAGTTGAAAGTGGGTTTAGGGGAAGAGGAAAACTGAGAAAATCTCTCTGGAAAACTAATGGGGGAGAGTTTATAATTCTCTCCTATAGGAAATATGCTAAATTAATAGTTTAGACACTAAATTTCATGCACTTTATAAAACTATCTTCCAACTTTGAAATTTTATAATTTAATCCTTAATTTCTTCCAAAAATACTAATTAAATTCACCACTTTATAATTTCTTAAATTTAGCCCCTAAATTGGGGTGTTACAATTCTCCCCTTCTTAAAAGAATTTCGTCCTCGAAATTCATTCATGTCACATAATTGCATAAATGAAATTTCCATCAGTTCTTTCATATCTTCAAGTAGCTTTTACAGAAGTACGGATCCTCTACTAATCCTTAACCAATTGAGTACACATTTTTATCAGAATTTTTCCCCATTTCAATAAAAGAATCCAAAAGAAAATTTCCTTGAGTAATCAATTCAGTCTTGGTCATGAGAATAGGCTCATAGAGCAGTAGCATATCTCAATTTAATTTTCGGTGTCGAGTCAGAATTTTTCAGATAAATAACTCTCACATGGCTCGTGAGGTACTTTACAGCGTTTAGACAGATATTACTGGTATTTCTTTTTGTACAGGTATAGCCTTAACGAATAGAAACTTCGGTTTACTTGTTACAGATAGGGACTCAACCCTGGAGTTCCGGCTCAGAGAGGAACAATTGTAGTCTAGGGATATGTACTGAATAGACATCTTTTTTAAATTCGACCGGCCGGTCTAACTTGAAATTTTTGACTCAAACCAGAGCTCTAATACCACTAGGTGTAACCCCCTCACACCGATGTGGATAACTCGATCCGATCTGGAGTGTCACATTAGGGTCACCGGAGCGACCCACTGTAAAAATAGCAAAAAATTTAAAACTTTTCTTAAAACTTGTAAACTCATAAAATTATTTATGAGTACAAAATAAAAGTTATAAATACTCGAAATAAAACTGATTTTCAGACTCGTATATAAAACAAAATACAATTACATGCCCCCTAATCACATGTACCGTACTATGCAAACAGCACCGGAAGAACTCCCTTACTGAAGTCGATAGCTGCACTGGTACAATTCTTTTAGCCTGAGAAGATGAGTAACATAGTGAGCTTTCGAAAGCTCAGTAATACAGAACTTCCAGATGATGTTGAAGAACGTGTAGATACAGATAAACATATATTTTCTTAATGATCCATACATTTGCATACCTTTATATTGAGCGGAGATCCTACTGATATTTCAGGTGGTAACGGACAATGAGCTTTCAGTTCAGAGAAATATTTCGGATGTTTAGGTCCAGGAGATCATAATAGGTTATCTAGTGTGTTCCCAAAAACCATGTAACTTTTTAGATTTTTTTAAAACATATATATATATACCCACATCCCAACACAACATAATGTGTAGGTTCCCCATAACCATACACCCAACCCATACAACTTTTAAGGCCCTGAGCACAAAGCCGAGAAATCTGCGGAAATACTTCCTTCAACAATACCCCCTAATTAAAACATTTTTCCGTTATTAAATGGAGATATCAGAAATCAAAACAGAATTCAGAACATATATCAGAACAGAATCCAGATCAGAAATCAGAACAAAATCCAGATCAGAAATCAGAAAAAAAAATTCAGGTAATGTATCAGAACATAATTAAAGTCGGAAATCAGATAAAATATTTATATGATTAGGGAACACACCATAGTTTATAGATATTATTCAGAGGTACGGGATAATCTTATCAAGCAGAAAAACATAGATCTTCCGTATGTCGATAGAATGTTGGAATTAGAATCAATATTGGAAGAGATCAATAACTGATGGAATCATCAGTTATTCAGAATGAAACTTGAGTCGATAGGGAAGAAATGAAGGTTCATGACCTTTATAGTAAATGTCGATTAATCAGTTTATCGAACAACTCCAGATGAATAGCTCCCAGAAACAATACTTATCAACTTGTCAATTCATTAACCTTCCAGGGTATTTACTCTTTAATACTAAATATTATTATCCATAGATCATCTTCTGAGTCATCATTGAACAAATCTTAAGAAGACTAACAGATATTCCAATGCTCTTAATTTCATGTTCACGCTTTCACTATATCATGAACTGTTGACGTGCTTGATTTGTAGTTCATGACCTATAAGAACATTACATCATGTATGTTCATTAATGTTTCCAGACTCATCCAAATCACTTACTTAATCCTTCGTTCTTGAGGTTACTTAATTCATTTAGCAGTCAAGTCTCTTACAGTTACTTCGAGGTTTTTCAGGGTAATCCAGACGTTTCAAAATTTCGTATACATATTGTACTTCCATTCAATTTAATTTGGTCTTCGTGGTTAATTTGTCTAACGAATATCTATTTTTTATTACCGAATGCGATCTAGAGTTGAGTTGAGCTGAATACTTCCAAAAATTATCATTGAGCCAAACTTGAATAGACGAATACGCATTCAAGTAATATTTATGCCGTTCAGGTACTGATATATCATTAAGGTTGATCACCTCACTTAAGCTATGTTCCATAACAATTAAATGTAGTCCAATACCTATGTTTATTTGGATTCTTTAATTAATCCAAGACATTTACTTAATATAGGCCATAAGGGTATTTTGGTAATTTTGGTGTTCAGTTTTATTCTATTCATTTTAATGCTCGAGGATATCCAATCATTCTTGAGCTTGGTGATATTCTTGAGTCATTTTCATTACAGGGGTATTTTGGTCATTTTACAAATCTACGGTATTTCAATCTTTTTCCTCCATCCGATCTTATTATTTAATTCTAATTTATCATCTATTTTAGTCTCGTCGAAAAATTCTGATAAAAGAGCACCCTCCGATAAATTGTTCTTTAGGTATTTACTCATAACTCGGATATTTTCGGGTCAAATGTCTTCTCAGATTTTACAAACGGAATATCAGGAATTGTTCTGCACTAAGTTAGGATCTTAACAATCAAATCCGTACTTAATCGAGTTAAGTACGAGTCCTCAAAGTACTTACTTATTCAGGGTCAACTCGGACTATTTTACCTCACAATGGTATTTTCGTAATTTTTTAACCAGATAATTTCAGTATTTAAACTTAACAAAAATAAATATAATTTAGAGATCCTATGGTTAATTTCTTTTCGAAACATTCTCAAATCTTGAAATGATTCCTTAACAGACTTCTAGTATCGTGCATAAACCCTCTTGAGGTTAAAAACCGGTTAACCGAATTTTCCAAGCAAAACTAACATTTCTTATGCACATCAGTAATTTTTACCGGATCAATATGTCTTTTCAGAGTTATTAACCAACTTCCAGGGACAATTCTTGTCATCTTACAATATAATGGTATTTTTGTAATTTTACCCAACAAGAGTATTCTCATAATTTCTCATCCGAGTACCTTTAATATTTAACCTTTGATGATATAAAATATAAGTTACAAATTCAGGGTTGATTTCTTTATCACTAATCACAAAACTTGTAATTTAATTCTAAAATCTCTCAATCTTATATTTTAATCATCTGAACCATAATTAGTTACCAAATTTCTACTGTGTTCGGATCGAGTGTAAAAATTCATTAACTACACAAATGAGACCAGCATTATCTTATTCATACATTTACCAATATTCACATGTTCCTTAAAGCATAAAGATGTAGTAAAGTTTTACCTCGATTTTTGTGCAATATTGATCGACCATTAAATTCCATTCGAACGCCTTACGTCGAAAACATAAAATATGACTTTTCAAAAATTTGGAATTTTCGGTCAAAATCAAAGTCAACGGGTTTGACTGGAAATTTCGAGGCCTTCAGGTCCGAATTTCGAAAAACAAATTGCGGAATCAGATTTAGAACGTCGAAAATTGTCAGGATAAGTATACTCGGTCAAAATCAAAGGTCGTTTAATGCCCGGTCAAAGTTTTGGTCAACTGTGGTCAACAGTCAACATTCGACCATTTTACACAAATATCACCATAACATAAATTAATTAACAAATTAGCCACATTTTGCAAATATTTACTAAACTAATACCTGAATTTTACACAAATAGCACCTAAACATAAATTAATTACAAAATTATCACCCAGACGATGCCCACTCTCGAGGGTGGCACGTGCGGCGCATGAATAGTGCTATGGTGTCGGAAAATTCCCGGAAAAATTCACAAAAATTATTTTAAGCGATTTCAAGGCACTTATAGAGCTCGGTTCACAATTTTGAATGGCGGAGAGCTCGATTCCGAAACGTCGGAAACTTTGACGGTCTCACCCCTCCACGCGCCGGTGACGAAGGAGAAACGGAGAACATCGGTGGACTCGGAACGATGCAAGGAATATGATGGTGCGGGAGGTGTCGTAAACGGATGACCGGATCGTCGTGAATCGATGACAGACCAACTAAAATTGAGTTATTACCGAGGTTACTTCCGACTGAAATTAATGGCGACGATTCACGACGAAAGGTTTGAGGGGTTTTGTTCCTCGGTCAACAACGAACACGATGGTGGTTTCGGTTCGTCGATCGGAGGTCGGACGGCGAGTAGATCAGAGTTGAAAGTGGGTTGAGGGGACGAGGAAAATTGAGAAAATATCTCTAGAAAACTAACTGGGGAGAGTTTATAATTCTCTCATATAGGAAATTGGCTAAATTAATAGTTTAGCCACTAAATTTGATGCACTTTATAAAAATGTCTTCCAACTTTGAAATTTTATAATTTAATCCTTAATTTCTTCCAAAAATACCAATTAAATTCACCACTTTATAATTTCTTAAATTTAGCCCCTAAATTGGGGTGTTACACTAACACTGAAACAGGTATCCTCGAATTTTCTCGACCAAAAGCTTAACATATGAGCATATGGCATCTGAATCTAAATGTTTGTGGTCTTGTGTAAACGAACTCATTGTGCATGCATATTTGCCATTTGTTGAGTTAATCAATCGGATGAAATAACCAAGAGGGGTTGAATTGACAATTAAAATTTTGGTGGAAGCTTTAATAGAAAATAAAAAGATTTGCACAAAAATTTAGAGTGATTCGACTTTCTCAACCAAAGTCTACGTCCACTACCTTAGCTATCCACACTAAGGATTTTCCACAAATTCACTAATTTGTCTTTCTTTTGAGGACAAAGAGTAACCTTACAACTCCCTCAAGAATTATACCCCAAATTCTTAAGACATTATCTTCTCAAAGAGAAAATTACAAACTTTGCAAACTTATAGAAACAATCTCACAAGGTAGAATGTTTGCACAATTCTAGAACAAAGAAAGAACACTCAAGAATGAATACAATTTAGAAAAAATGGTGTTCTTGAAAGCAAAATGAATATTGAAAGGATGTAGGCTTGATTTACTCAAACAATAAGTTTAAGGCTTTCTCTCTTTGAATTCTTTCTCAAAACTTGTTTCTTGTTATTCATCAATGGCTTCAAGACTTGTTTAATACCCCTTGAATGAATTTTGAATGTTGGGGATGATCATGAAGTCAATAGAGTCATTGTTGTATGCTTTCCACTTCAAAAAGTTGTTGGGAGCGTATGGTATCGGTACTCCTTCATAGGGGTATCGATATTACCTATATAAAATTCAAATATTTCGACCGTTGCAAACTCATAGGTATCGATACCTCTGAAGGGTGTATCGATACTTTTATGTAAAGAGGTATCGATACCGGTCGTGGTATCGGTACCCATTTTGCATTATGTTATTTCTCGGAGTCAAAATCAAAAGTGGTGGTACCGTTACATTTGGCTAGGTATCTGTACTACTTTATATAGGGGTATCGATACCCTGTAGGGTATCAGTACCTCTTTTGCATTCGACGTTTGAGGGGTATCGATACTCGTTAAAGAGGTATCGATACTTCCCTATTAAAAACTCAATTTTGACTCGATTATGGTTCTAAATACTTTGTAAAAATTATTTAAAAAATACTTTGCGTATATTTGAAAATTTATATTTGAAAACTTGGAGTAATATTTGTGATATTCGAATAATTGAACCGAATATAATATTTAAATCGAATATAAAATCTTAAAATTCATTAACACTTTATTTGTTATATCGAAACATCAAAATGTTTTCAATAATCTCTCCCTTTTTGATATAACAAAACATTTTTGAAATTTTAAGATTATGTTTTTGAAAAATCATTTTTGAAAAGTTTATTACTCTCCCCCTTTTTGTTAAATGAAAAAGACTCTATAAATTTTAAACAAGTTTGCCAAATTGATGTATGTATATAGCTGCTGAGATCAAAGTCAAGAAAAATATTAGCCATTAGTCCACATAATCAATATTCATAAACGATACACAATAGGGATTGGTCATATTTGATCTAAAATGTAAATGATGCATAAACTAATGAAATAATCATTCAATTAAGTTCAAAATTCTAATTATTCAAAATTAAACATCCAAATCACAAAATATCCAAAACAAGCAAATATTCAAAACAAACATCCAAATATTCAAATACATAAATTCATCAAAATGTTTAAGACAATAGTAGGTTCAACCAAAGATCAACTAAAAAGAAAACTAGAAAGATTGGTTAATCATCTGTAAGAGGATCAAGATCAAATCGATGTCCTCTAAGGAAAGCAACATCGCGGGTTAGTGCGTTGAGTCTCTCATCTGCAGCATTGAATCGAATATCCATTGGTTCTCATTGAGCTCAAATTTCCCTTTGATTCACCAACTGTTAAGTTCCCATAGCAGTCAAGTGGGACTCTAATGATGTGAACCTCAAGTCCAATGTCTCCATAAAAGAGTGAAAGTATGGAGGCATTGTATTGTCTTGCCTAGCTGGCTCATCTTCGAGCTAGTTTACGGGATCATCGATGTCCCGTAAAAGGTCTTCAAGCTCTTGAGCCGGAGCTGGAGCCGGAGCATCTTGTGAAGAGCTAGCACTGGAGGTTTTCTTTTTTGATCGAACCCATTAGTATTTGTCTCCAGTCCATCTCGATTTTTGAAAATATGTGAAGTTGATTTCTGTGGTTAGAGGGATGGCTACGTCTAATTCTACCTTAAGACAACTTTCATAAACATATTACTAAGTAGACAGCCGTAAACTAATGTTTTAACACGTTTAGAAGGAATGTTGTTTACGGTTTCTACTAGTTCCCCAAAGATAATTTGAGGGAGATTTATTTTCTTATTTTGTTGGATATAATGTATCCACCATAAGTCAAGAGTTCTAAATGTGGAGTATTTTCCTCCGGATGGTCTGAAACACCAAGAGATTATAAGATGAAGAAAACATTCGTAATAAACTAAAACACTTGCACTAGACTAGACTTTATATGGTGAAGGCAATAAATCTCGCTCATTATCTAGCTCTCGATTATCTAGACTGAATGCACTAGCTATATAGTCTGAGTCTATAGAGATGTATTTCCCCAAGAGATAGGAGCGAATACTTTCAGTTTTGGTTTGGGACTCATTTTGTACACACACCGCATTAGAGTAAAAAATATTAACTAGATGATAATAAACAACTGGTTCAACCTTAAAAAGATTATCAAATTTCTATGATTTGAGGATGTGGAGGTATTTGAATTTTATATCTTTCATATCTTGGAGAGACGGGATACGCTATTCCCTAATGTTATATGACTCGAAATGGTTAACGTACCTGAGTAGAGACCTCTACGGTTAGGTTTGTTAAAGAAAAAGTTTAGAATGGCCATCTCGGGTTCATTAGGGATAGGATTTTGTGGTGGAATAGGAGGTGGATTTTATGGTTAGGAGGAATGACTAGAAGATGACCTTGCTCGTTTAGACATGGTTTACATCGGAATGGGATAGGATACCTGCAATTAAGTAACATATGTATGCAACATAATTAATCCCAAAACTCAATATGAGTCCTCAAAATTCAAGGCTCTCTAACTTAGTGTCTAATGGGAAATATTGAAAACTATTTTGAAAACTAAGTTTGAAAAATCATAATATGTATAGTTTTCATGAAAATAATATAATTAGATAAAAAACAACAATTAAATTAAAAACAATTTTTTTCGAAATTATTTTTTTTTTGAAAAAACTTGTGTTTTTGATAAAATTTATAGTAGAATCTAGTGTAAAACCATAATCTACTAAATGTCCGATTACTAATTTGAACTAGAACTAACTAAAACTAGTCTTATGTTCAAAAATCAATGAAATAGTATTTTAGAAAAGTTTACCTTGAAAAATCGGATTGAAATGGAATGTGGTGTTATTTGCGCGAATTTAATGAGTGTAGTAGGATTAGGAGTTGAAGAACGAATGATTTTCGACTTGAAATTGATGTAATGGAGCAATGTGGATATTTGGTAGAGGGGAGGAAGTGAACGGCAGGAGTGTTTGTAAAATAAGGGTTTTGGCAAAATTATGATTTTTAGTGATTTTAAAGCCTAAACCCGACAGGGGATATCGGTTCCCCTCGAGGGGTATCGATACACATTAAAGGAGAGTATCGGTACTGCATAAACAATATCGATACCTATTGAATCAATATCCGTTCTAGGTGGCCAGTATCGATACCTAGTGCACAGAAATGTCAAACATCTGTATTTAAGCACTTAGCATGCAAAATTAATTAGCTCTAGTGGTATAGGCAACTCATATTACGAAAATTAACTATGTTCAATCAGTCAAATCTACCCTTAAATTTTATTTGAACATATTATTAATTTTCACAAAAGATCATAAACTCCCCTAACTATTAGCATAGAAGGCATTCAAAAATGTCATGCATTTTTCCTTAATCATTAAAACAACTAATATTATTTTAAACACAAAATCAAGGTAGGTTGGTTAAACCTAATTCTCTCCTATGTGTCCAAAATCTCTTTTTGTCTAAAGGTTTTCTAAAAATATCCGCTAATTGATGGAAAGTATCTACAAATTCTAGAACTACATCTCCTTTTGTGATATGATCTCTAATGAAATGATGTCTAATTTTAATGTGCTTAGTTCTAGAGTGTTGGATGATATTTTTAGTGAGACAAATAGCACTAGTATTGTCACACTTGATAGATATAGTACCAACTTCAATTACAGAGATTACAAGTTGTTGTTTCATCCATAAAACTTGTGCGCAATAACTACCGGCTAAAATGTATTTCGCTTCAGTAGTAGATAATGCAACACTATTTTTATTCTTTGAAACCCAAGAAATTATCATATTTCCTAGGAATTGACAAGTATCAGAGGTGCTCTTCATATCTATTTTGCATCCTCCATAATCCGCATCCGAGAAGGCATGCAAGCTAAAGCTAGAGTCTCTAGGATACCAAAGTCCTATACTAGGAGTGTCCTTAAGGTATCTAAAGATTATTTTAATGGCTTGTAGACTTGATTCCTTAGGGCATTATTGAAATCTAGCACATAAGCAAACACTAAACATATTGCCCGATCTACTTGCGGTTAGAAAAAACAAAGAGCTAATCATAGACCTATAAAGTTTAACATCTACATATTTACCTTCTTTATATTTGTCAAGCTTTGTAGATGAGCTCATATGAGTGGCTTTGGGTTTCACATTCTCCAATCCAAACTTTTTGAGCATATCCTTGAAGAGCTTTGCTTGATTGATGAAGATCTCATCTTTCCTTTGCTTGATTTGGAGCCCCAAGAAACATGAAAGCTCCCCCATCATGCTCATCTCAAATTCACCTTGCATTAGCTTAGAAAATTCTTGGCAAAGAGCATCATTAGTAGAACCAAATATTATATCATCAATATAAATTTGAACTACTAATAAATCTTTACCTTTTCATTTTAAAAACAATGTAGTGTCAACCTTCCCTTTTGAAAAACCATTTTAAATTTAAAAAAATTGACAATCTTTCATACCAAGCTTTAGAAGCTTGTTTTAAACCATATAGTGCTTTTGTCAATTTAAAAACATGATTTGGAAATTTTGAATCTTTAAAACCAGGAGGTTTTTCCACATACACTTATTCTTTTTATAAAACCATTTAAAAATGCACTTTTAGCATCCATTTGATATAATTTAAATTCATTGAAACATTCAAATGCTAATAACATTCTAATTGCTTCCATCGTAGCTACGGGAGCATGTGTTTCATCATAATCTATTCTTTCTTATTGAGTATAGCCTTGAGCAACAAGTCTAGCCTTGTTCCTCATTATGTTACCACTTTCATCAAGCTTATTCTTAAACACCCATTTAGTACCTATAGTAGATTTATTACTAGACCTTTCAACTAATGTCCATACTTTACTTCTCTCAAATTGATTTAACTCTTCTTGCATAGCCATAATCCAATTTTCTTCAGTTAATGCTTCTTTAACATTTTTAGGCTCTATGCATGAGATAAATGTAACATAATTACAAATATTCCTAAGAGAAGATCGAGTAGGTACAACATAATGATTAGATCTAAACAACATAATTATAAATGCAACATAAACACCTAAAATATCACCATCCTTGACATAGTTGTACTCTCTTGGGCATGTGACTTCACTTTCTTTAATGGTTAAATTCTTGAAGGCATCTTGAGTTTCCTTATGTTTCACTTCTTCCTTTGATATTGGTTCTCCCACGTCATTTGCATTTATAATACCTACGTCATCATCAAAACAAGAATCCTTCCTCGGAAGGAGATTATCATTGAAAACAACATGGATAGACTCTTCTACCACTAAAGTTCTTTTATTAAATACTCGATAAGCTTTAGAATTTAAGGAATAACCCAAAAAAATCCCTTCATCACTTTTAGCATCAAATTTGCCAAGATTGTCTTTACCATTGTTTAAAACAAAACATTTACATCCAAAAGGATGAAAATAGCTAATGTTAGGTTTTTTTATTTTTAAAAATTTCATATGGAGTTTTCTTTAAAATAGGTATAATCATTACTCGGTTAATTACATAAAAACCGATATTTGTGGCTTTCTCCCAAAAATATTTTGGCAAATTGTTTTCACAAAGCATGGTTCTAGCCATTTCCTATAAAGTTCTATTTTTCCTCTCAACAACTCCATTTTGTTGAGGGGTTCTAGGCACTGAAAAATTATGGCTAATCCCATTTGAATTACAAAATTCAGTAAATCCAAGATTTTTAAATTCAGTACCATGATCACTCCTAACACTTGAAATTGAGTAGCCTTTTTCATTTTGGATTACTTTTGAAAACGTGATAAAATTTTCTAATGATTCATCTTTAGTACTTAAAAATAGAACCTAAGTATACCTAGAATAGTCATCTACCAACACAAAGGCATATTGTTTTCCACCCAAGCTAGTAGTTCTAATTGGCCCAAAAAGATCTATATGGATCAATTGTAATACTCTACTAGTTTTTATCTTATGTTTTCCTTTTGCACATGCATCACAGATTTTATCTTTATCAAATTTTATCTTTGGCAACCCTCTTAATAAATCGCCTTGAATTAGTTTTTTGCAAAACACTCATGCTTGTATGTCCTAGTCTCCTATGTCATAACCAAACATCATGCTCATCCTTGGCAACTAGGCATAAATTAGTCATATTAATTAAATCTAAATGCACCATGTATATGTTTCCTATTCTATGACCAATAAGCATAATACTATTAGATGCAATGTCAACATCTTTACAACCATTTAATTCAAACAAGACATTGTATCCTTTATCACACAATTGACTAATACTTAATAGATTATGCTTTAACCCATTTACATATAAAACATTTTCTACTTGTATGGAATATGTATTACCTATAGTATCTATACCTTCTATGTAACCTTTTGAGATGTCACCAAAGGTTACCACTCCTCCATTTTTGTCTTTAAGCTCAGTAAACCAGCTTTTGTCTTCGGTCATATGTCTTGAGCATCCACTATCAAGGTACCATGTATTTGATCTTGTTTTCCGTGCCTAGAAGCAATGCTCCTTTTCCTACAAACATAGATTAATTTTTATTTTTGGTACCCAAATTCTTTTGGGTCCATATTCATTAGTTCCTAAAATCCTTGTCCCCTTAGGTATCCATTTGTTTAGGATATCCTTATCTTTAGTAGTATTGAGTCTCTTAGGAACCCATATACTTCTAATGATTTTACCATTAGAGGTTCTTTGGGGACCTCTATGATTGTAAGATTTAAAATTCTTTCTAATATAGTTGGATTTTGAATTTTCTCCTTTTTCAAAACATTTTGTTCCAACTCTATTGAATTTTTTTTAAGATCATCAATTTTCTTTTGATGATCATTATTGACTCTTGAAAGTAAGTTTTGCAAATCCAAATTTTTTTCTTCAAAATCTTCTATTTTGATTTGCAATTCTTTAATTTTACTTTCAAGATCAATGTTGGTATTGGATATGAGATCTTTTTCGGTTTTCAATTTTGAAATATCTTTCTTGTATTTTGAAAATAATTTCTCATAATCCGAAGTCATCCCATTATATTCCTCTAATAACTCATCAAAAGAATAATCTTCTAAACCAAATGAGTTACAGGTTACCTGAGAATTCTCCCCGAAGGCCATTAAGCACAAGTTAAATACTTCTTGTTCCTCTTCATCAGATGTTTCATCATCGCTCCAAGTAGCTATGTGTGCTTTGTGCTTCTTCTTTGAAAAACCCTTATTCTTCAATTACGGGCAATCGTATTTAACATGCCCAGGCTTTTTGCACTCATAGCAAATGATCGGGTCCTTCTCCTTTGACTCATTTTTGAAGCCTTCATTTCGTTGGAATTTTCTTCCTCTATTTGGATTCATTAATTTTCTAAGTCTTCTAGAAAGAAAGGCCATTTCTTTATCTTCGTTATCATCAGAATCACTCTCATCTTTGGTGGATTTGAGAGCAAAATCAACGTTTTTTTTTCTTCTCCATCTCCTTCTTTGTGTCATCCTTCTTCTCATGATCTACCTTATCTTGAATCATCATTTCATGAGTGAGGAGAGAACCAATGAGCTCATCGAGAGTTAAAGACTTTAGGTCTTTAGCTTTGATAATTGCAGTCTTTTTTATTGCCAAGCTTTTGGAAGAGAATAAATTATCTTCCACAAGTTTCTCGTTAGGGATTATTTCTCCAAATCCCTTGAGACCGTTGACAATCACGGAAAATCTATCCATCATAGCTTTGATGTCTTCATTTGGTTTCATCCTAAAATTTTCATAGCTATGAGTAAGAAGACTAATTTTGGTTTCTTTTACCTCGTCGGTTCCTTCATGTGCGACTTGAAGTTTATCCCATATCTCCTTAGTGGTTGAACAAGATGATATTCTCCCGTATTCATCTGGTCCAAGTGCACAGAAAAGAATATGGATAGCTTTTGAGTTGAGCTGGAATAATCTTGTCTCTTCTTCACTCCATATTTTTGGATCTGTGGATGGTTCAGAGTATCCTCTCATCATGATTTTCCATACACCCATGTCACATGCTTGAATAAAGAACTTCATCTTATTCTTCCAATAGGCGTAGTTAGCTCCATTGAAGAATGGAGGCTCGTTGACGGACTGAGAATCAAGAACGAAGTCGAAGTTTGATGCAGAGGCCATTGATGACTTGAATATCGATTGAACTCTTCCTGGATCTACTCAAGAGGTGGTAAAACCTTCAAATGAGTGTAGCTCTGATATCAATTGTTAAGTTAATCAATCGGATGAAATAGCCAAGAGGAGAGTGAATTGACAATTAAAATTTTGGCTGAAGCTTTGACAGAAAATAGAAAAGATTTGCACAACAATTTAGAGTGGTTTGACTTTCTCAACCAAAGTATACGTCCACTACCTTAGCTATCCACACTAAGGATTTTCCACATATTCACTAATTTGTCTTTCTTTTGAGGACAAAAAGTAACCTTACAACTCCCTCAAGAATTATAACCCAAATTCTTGAGAGACTCTCTTCTCAAAGAGAAAATTACAAACTTTGCAAACTTATAGAAAAACCTCACAAGGTAGAATGTTTGCACAATTCTAGAACAAAGAAATAACACTTAAGAATGAATACAATTGAGCACAAATGACGTTCTTGAAAGAAAATGAATATTGAAAGGATGTAGGCTTGATTTGCTCAAACAATAAGTTTAAGGCTTTCTCTCTTTGAATTCTTTCTCAAAACTTGTTTCTTGTTATTCATCAATGGCTTCAAGACTTATTTAAATACCCCTTGAATGAATTTTGAACGTTGGGGATGATCATGAAGTCAATAGAGTCGTTGTTGTATGTTTTCCACTTCAAAAAGTTGTTGGGAACGTATGGGTATCGGTACTCCTTCATAGGGGTATCGATACTACCTGTATAAAATTTAAATGTTTCGACCATTACAAATTCATAGGTATCGATACCTCTCAAGGGTGTATCGATACTTCTATGTAAAGAGGTATCAATATCGGTCGTGGTATCGGTACCCATTTTGCATTCTGTTATTTCTCAGAGTCAAAATCAAAAGAGGTGGTATCGGTACCTTTGGCTAGGTATCGGTACTACTTTATATAGGGGTATCGATACCCTGTAGGGTATCAATACCTCTTTTGCATTCGATGTTTGAGGGGTATCGATACTCGTTAAAGAGGTATCGGTACTTCCCTATTAGAAACTCAATTTTGACTCGATTATGGTTCAAAATACTTTGTAAAAAATTATTTCAAAAATACTTTGTAAAAATTATTTCTAAAATACTTTGAGTATAAATCTCAATTTTCCATCTACTACGGAGTAAAAATTTATATTTGAAAACTTGGAGTAATATTTGTGATATTCGAATAATTGAATCGAATATAATATTTAAATCGAATATAAAATCTTAAAATTCATTAACGCTTTATTTGTTATATCGAAACATCAAAATGTTTTCAACACCAATGAACCTTCTGACTTCCCACAACATCTTATGTTGTAAGTATGATACTTGTATCCTTTAGTTATACTTGACATCATGGTATATACACCTTACACAACATCATCTTTTACTTAATTTAACCATATTGTTTTCACTCATGTACCCTAAACTGATGATATTGTCATCCATCAAGGAATAGGAAACAATAGATGTATGCCTATACTTGTTGCACCTTGCAAAATATATAATTTGAAAGTCTTGTTTTCTATCATTTTATCAACAAAATAAATTGTTTTCTAATCTTTGCGAGTCCACCTTCACTAGTTATACTCATTTGAATCAAGTGTACTTAACAAAGTAAGATTTCTTTTCAAGTCTAGCACTTGTCTTACATCACCAAATGTTCTAATGATATCATATTGCATCTTAATCTTGATTGTCCTAAAATAAAAAATTCTACGCAAAATATTATTTCTCATCAAAACATCCCTTTAGACCCTTTTTCATAGGTTGTAAAATAGTCTCAATTGAAACAAATATAAAAAGTGCAACTAGAATCAATATCCTTCTTCATTTGTTTATGATTATTGACAGCAATTAAGAGTTCGATGTCACTATATTTATCTTCTTTCACACACTCTGTTTTATCAATTTTTTTTAGTTATTTCCCCTTTCTACTTGTACTCACTCTTTTAATCTTATTTTTCAACTTATAGCACTTAAACCTGATGTGCTCCCTTTTCTCGAAAAAATTACGAGTTTTACATCTGTTTTTGGTTTCGAAATGCTCTGATTTTTAATGTTAAAATATTCTTCTTCTTTTTCTTTCGTGATTATTGTCAATCATTTTATGAGAATCGAGATTCGAGACCCTTTTCTTGAAATTCGTATCTAATTGTAAAGTGTTTTTATCTTTTCATACAAGTATACGAAATTGTATACTTCACTAATAATAAGGATTTCATGACTATACCAGATGATATCTCTAAACAATGAAGAAGAAGGGGGCAAAGAATATAGTAGAATCAAACCTTAATTTTATTTTATCGTACTTCACCTATATGATCTTTAAATTTGACACAGGTTCTTTAAAGACAGCTAAGTGATCTTTAAGAGATTAGTCTTCTATTAACTTATGTGAATGATGGTTCAAATCTAATTTGTTTGTTAGTATTTTATTCATGCTTAGTTACTCAAATTTCTTCTGTTAACTTATGTGAATGGTGGTTCAGATATAATTTGTTTGCTAGCATTTTATTCATGTTTAGTTACTTAAATTTCGTCGCAAGAAAGTAATTATCTTTTCTTTTGATACATTCTACAAAATTTGATTTTACAAGCGTAAAAGAATTTCAAATAGGACTTTTAGGACCTTAAATTATTTCTCTTTATGTATTTAGGATGACGATATCTTATCGATCTCTTCCAATGTCTCGTCTAAATTGATTTGTGTAAAAAATTTAGAAGTTTCACATGTCATAACGAGAATATGGTATTACGATCCACCAATAGAATTTCATATTTCATCAACGTTGTTATCGTGATCGGATCAAAACCGTTAAGCTTTTATACCAATTTTTAATAATTTAAACATGATAATAACTAATGTAAACCAATCACAAAATAAAGAAAATCGAGATTTACGTTAAAATTAATTTCAAGAAAATCACAGGTAGGATAGAATCTTTACTAATGTTGAAAGTAGAAAAATACAAATGGATTTGCATAAAGCCAGAAACAACTTAACTTTTAACCCTGATCCCTAGTATTTATTTATAAGGATAGTTAATTGGTTGCAAATAAAACTTATATAGTAGAAGTCTACTCATAGTTAGGGGTGAGCGTTCGATCGAGTCAAGTAAAAAATTTCTAGCTATTCGAGTTGACGAGTCCTATTTTACTTGAAGTTTTTTTTATTCGATTCGAGTATATAAAATTCTAGTCGAATTGAGTCGATTTTTTTAAGTTTCTATTTAAATTAAATTGTAATATATAATATTATATTATTTGATTTCAATTTAAATGATTTTTATAACCATATACAATATATATTTCTTCATATATTTTTCATATGTGATATACATATATCATACAAAATCAATGACTGACTTAAACTTGAAAATCGATTCATTAATTACTAAAAATTTCGAGTTACTTTTCGAGTTATTTGAGTTGTATTTTACAACTCAATTTGAATTTGAAATTTTTTCGAGCTTATGAAATTACAACTCAATGTCAATTCGAGTTGAGTTTTTTCAAATTAAGTCGATTTTTGCTCACCCCTACTCATAATAAGTTTTCTTCTATTAATCAATATAAATTAAAATATGCTTTCTATTTCTAATAAAACTAAGATTTTTACTTTTTTTTTCTTCCAATTATCTCTTAATTTTATATTTTCATTAAGTTGTGTCACATCAAATTCAAGTCAAACTCTAATAGAATCATTACATAGAATATTTTTATAATTTGTATACTTTTAATACTTTTATATATTTTTAGAAATAATATATTTATTTTAATTTTTAGAAATCAAAATTTAATACCAAATACCAAAATATTTTTTTTAGTTTTTAAATTATAATAAAAATATTAAATTAATATTTTGAGTAAACTTTAAAAGTTAAATTAAAAATTTATTCATTTTACAATACGTGCGTCATTAATATAATAGAAAATAGTGTCAGATTAATTATGATATAATAAATTAATTTTTTTACAAAGTTATAATAAATTATTTTTTATTAATATAGGTTGATTATAAATGATAGTATTTGCTTTAAAGACGGTTAATAAATTAATCTGGTGACTCGATCCATAAATATAATAAATTAAGGGGTAGACAACATAAGTAACTTTTGTTAATTAAAAATAATCAAATTTAAGTGATTGATCAAACTATTTTAGAATTTCCATTTATTTTTTATAAAAAAATTAAATTCAAATTTAAAATTTATAAAAAAAACCTTAATAATTGAACTATTAGAATCATAAAAGAATAATAATGGACAAAAAAAATTATGATAAAAGAAAATGTCGAAGAATCGAAGCAGCTTCGGGTTCATCAGCCCCAATAAATAGTAAAGATGGCGGCAGCCTGTCTTTGACCATTCCCGTATGTATCGCGTGGCACGGGCTGCATGTCCGAAACATGTTCAGTTAGTTTAGACACGGACTTGAGCTTTCAAAGAGTTTTTAAAACACGAAAATAGACAGAATGTAGACTGAATTTATGAAAATAGTTGGTAACAACTACTATTATTTCTTCTCTTCTTTCTCAACGTAACAACTGTATTAGAATTGTTTTAGGTTTTTTAGATATAATAATAAAAATTAAGCTTTAATATTTGCATAAATAATCAGTTTAGTTAACTAAAGAAAAACACATGTTTTTGGTTTTATATTTTTTATGTGTTTAATTGATAGCGTGACGTATCAAATCACTCAAAAGGATTACGTAATATATGTTATATCATTCAAAGTGATGATATGAAACGTGTCATATCATCTAAAGTGATGATATGACATGTATCACGTTACTAATTAAACACATGTACACATATTATATTAATAATATGTGTAAAAATGCTAGTCAACTTACAATTTTCAACAATAAAAGTTTATTTTAATTAAAAATAAAAATATGAAAGACTAAAATATTCTAAGCAAGAAAAAACAAGAATCAAAATATATTAATTTTGGCACGATGCCTTTCTTTTATTAAGAGAACTATGTTAACTAAGAATACGATATTTTGAGAATTTTTGTTACCAAGACTTAGGTATACAGTGCATTATTAAAAAGAAAAAAAGAAAAGGTATATAGTGCAACATCATTCTCTAAAATTATTTTATACTCCTACCAGTGTATTTGAAATGATGATAAAATTACATTTTCTTCAATATTACAAGTAATTGAAGATTGATGGGTAGGAAAGATGTGTGAATCAGTAACCATTTTTTGTATAGATAAGAAATAGCAGTAAAATATAGGAATTAGCTGAAACAGCCTGCAGAAAATGAAAAGCGAAAGCAAATCCAGCAGATCAAATGCATCGATATAACGCCATATTGGATTTACATCAGCCACCAAGCCATCAGTTAATTGCCTTCCTATTTCTCGGCATCGGTGAGCTGCTGCTCGACATTGGAAAACGATGAAGAAGTCGACGGCTCTGGAGGTGAGCGATGCCTTGGACCCACTCTAACAGGTCCTATGTTACTTGAGCCGATCAAGTGAGGGAAATTGAGCTTAGCTTTTGAGCCACGGATCTTGAAAGCCGCTTTATCATAAGCCAAAGCCGCATCTTCAGGCGTTTCGTAAGTCCCTAGCCAAACCCTCAACCCCTTCTTCTCCGGATCCCGTATCTCCGCCGCGTACTTTCCCCACGGTCTCCTCCTCACCCCCCTATAATGCACTCTTTTCCCACTCACCACCGTCTCAGCTTCCACTCGACTCACCTCCCGCGGCGGCTGCGGCAGTTCCACTTTTCCAGGCGAAGGACATGCAAAGCTAAAGTCCTTGTCAAGATTTAACGGTAGAGTGGAATTCTTGAGGAGAAGGCTGGTAAAACTGGAAGTAGTCCCTCCATGTAAAGACGACCAGTCAAAGGAAACGACGTCATCTATAGAAGTTAAAGAAGGTTCAAAATCGCCGGCCAGAATACGGCGGCTAATGGAGTCCAAGAAGGCAAGATCTTCGGATACTGAACTACTCTCAGGCTGATCAGCCGACATATCTTTCTTCAACTGTAAGAAACCGAGGGAATTAAACAAGCTAGTGGTTTGTTTAATAGGAAATCGATGAAGAACAGAACCTAAAGCTGGTAAAAGTTTATATATGGTTGGAGAAGGGATGGCTGGCATTTTCTTCCTTTTCAATCTTTATTTACAATATACCAATAACATAATAGATTATTCCAACACGTGCATGTTATCATAAATATTTTTAGCTTATAAAATTGAACTAACACTTTCTTGTTTTTTCTTCCAGGGACGAAGCCAGCTCAAAGGATCCATAAGGTATGTATACTACACCTATATAAAACGTTTTATAGAAGATATTATCAAGAAAGTTCTACTAATAATATTTTATTTTATATTTTAAATATAAAATTAAGTTTAATGTTAAGAAAAGGCTTTAAAGGCGTGTATGGGAAAAATATTAGATGACCCGTTTCCCTACATCATTCGTGATCTCAACCATAATATTTTTTTTTATTTTTCTAAGAATTTTCACATCTTTCCAAGGTGAAAATAAAGGGTAAATAGTAATTTACAAGTTATTTTATAATTGATGGATATGATTCATTGAAACCATGGATGACGATAAGTTGGGACCATAAAATAATTTCTCCGTGTTTAGATTTGATTAATAAATGTTAAGAGAAACACATTATGTATTTAAGACGATAATTAAGTTTAAACATTAAAATGATAATTATTAAAATAACTATAAAATGATAATTATTAAAAATAACTATAAAAATCATAAATATAATATAAAAGATATAAAAGTGTGTTTGAACTTACTATCAAGTTTGGCTTGATTCAATAACGAACAACTTAGCCTGAAAGATATCTAAACTAAAATACTATATAATTTATGCGTATTACTAATAATATACAAATTGTTGCGGAAGACGACTATCAGATAGAGCAAAATCGCAACTGATAATTTGAGAAAATAAAATTGAAGATAAAAGAGGCACAAAATTTACATGGAAAACCCCTAAAATATTTAGGGTAAAAATCACGGGCAACGGTAGAAGAATTTCACTATTAGAAAATAGGAATTACAACCTCTCTCGATCTACCAAGGAGAAAACAATGATAATTTTCTCTAGATAAAAAGGAAAAAACAACTCTCAAGAAACTCTCTAAAATCTCTCTAGTATTGGAAGAAAACTAGAATGCTTTGGGATGATTTTGAAGCTAAATGAGCTAGGGTATTTATAGTTGAAAACTAAGGACTAATTTGTAAATACCCTAAAGTTTAATGACTAAATTTTGATTTAGCCATTGTCCAAAAAATCAACAAAACAACTCATTTTTTTTCGGTGCATTTAATATGCACCTTTGGGTGCTTAGTCAACAATCTCCCACTTGAAGATTTGATTGGAACAATTATATCTTCACACCATTCTTTCTACCTTGTACCATCATGTTGCTTACGTCTCTGACAGGCCACAAGAGGATCGACACCAAGTAAATTTATCGGTATTGATCGCCTTCGTCATGAAATCTGCTATGTTGTCTTTGGTATGAATGTTCTGCATATCTACCGTCCCTTCTTCCACCTTTTCACGAATGAAATGGTATTGAACTCGTATGTGCTTTGTCCTTGAATGAAATGCTGGATTCCTTGCTAGATGCAAGGCGCTTTGACTGTCACAAAATAGAGAAACATACTCTTGATTGTGCCCAAGCTCCTCCAATAGCATCTTCAACCAAATTGCTTCTTTACTGGCTTGTGTAGCTGCTACATATTCTGCCTCTGTTGTGGACGTAGCCACGACTGACTGCAATTTTGAAACCCAACTTACCGCTCCACCAGCAATTTTAAACACATATCCTGTAGTAGATTTGCTTTTATCCAAATCCCCTGCATAGTCAGAATCTACATAACCATTGATTAGTAAGTTTGATCCTCCGTAACATAATGCAACATTTGAGGTCCCTTTGATGTATCTCAGGATCCTCTTCACTGTATTCCAATGCTCTTTGCCTGGATTCGCCATGTACCGACTAACCACTCCCACTGCTTGTGCATTGTCTGGTCTTGTGCATATCATAGCGAACATTAAACTTCCCACTGCTGATGCATACGGTACTCGAGACATCTCCATCCTCTCTTCTTCACTGCTAGGACTCATACTGGAGGATAATTTGAAGTTAATAGGAAAAAGGGTAGAAATTGGCTTACAATCTTGCATGCTGAATCGTGACAAGATCTTCTTCAAGTAATTCTTTTGTGAAAGCCAAATCTTCCTACTACTTCTGTCTCGGTGAATTTGCATCCCTAGAATCTTGTTTGCTGATCCCAAGTCCTTCATTTCAAATTCCCTAGCTAGTTGTTCCTTCAATTCTTCAATATGATCTTTGTTGGGTCCTGCAATCAACATGTCATCCACATACAACAACAATATAACAAAATCGTTATCACCAGACCTCTTAAAATAAGCACAAGGGTCTGCATTAAGTCTGTTGTATCCAAGGCACATAATGAAGGAATCAAATCTCTTATACCAACACCTCGGCGCCTGCATTAGACCGTACAGAGATTTGTTCAACCTGCAAACCAAGTTATTCTTTTCTTTTTCTTCAAATCCTTCAGGCTGGAGCATGTAAATCTCTTCTTCAAGATTTCCATGAAGAAAAGCTGTTTTAACATCTAGTTGCTCTAGATGTAAGTTCAATGTAGCACACATTGCCAAAACTACTCGAACAATTGTTAGTCGAACCACAGGAGAAAATATTTCATTGAAATCAATACCTTCTTTTTGAGCATATCCTTTGACCACCAATCTTGCACGATACCTCTCAACTTGATCGTCACCATTTCGCTTGATTTTGAAGACCCATTTGTTACCAATTGGCTTCCTTCCTTGTGGTAGTGGCACAAGGTCCCATGTATTATTTTTATGAAGGGCTTCGATTTCCTCTTGCATCACCATCATCCATAGTGAAGCATCTGAGTTGTTTATTGACTCTTGGTATGTTGATGGCTCACCGTCCTCTGTTAAAAGGTAGTATGCAATATTACATTCTATAACATAATCTGAGTGCCAATTGGGACGTCTTCTCACACGATCTGATTGACGAGTTGTTGGAGTTTCAGAACTTTCTGGTTCTTGTTCATCATGTGCTGGTTCTGCTTCAGAAGAATCTCCTTGTTCAACCTCCTTTTCCACATGTATATGTGTAGTCTATGACTTTTCAGTGCTATCATCGTCTTCTTTTCTTTGTAGCTTATCTTCTACAAAGATAACATCCCTGCTAATGATCACTTTGCTGGCAGTGGGATCCCACAAGCGATACCTCTTGACTCCATCAGCATACCCCAAGAATTTGCATTTCCTGGATTTAGGATCCAGCTTTGAGATTTCTTGGGAGTTGTACATCACGTACACAATACTTCCAAATACATGGAGGTTTGAATAATCAGCTGGTTTACCAGTCCACATCTCCATTGGTGTCTTCAGCTATATTACAGTTGATGGAGTTCGATTCACCAAATAACAGGCGGTATTGACTGTTTCTGCCCATAATGATTTTTCTAGGCCTGCATCCCTCAACATTGCTCGTGTTCTTTCTAACAAGGTTCTATTCATCCGCTCTGCCACTCCATTTTGTTGAGGAGTGTTCGCCACTGTGAACTGTCTTTTGATGCATTCTCTCTTGCAAAAGTCATCAAATTCTTCGCTTGTGTATTCTCCTCCATTATCTGTTCTGAAACACTTGATCTTATTTCCAGAATCAAGTTCCACTCGCGCTTTGAAGTTTTTGAAAGTTACAAACACATCTGACTTCTTCTTTATAGGGTACACCCAACATCTCCTGGAGTAGTCATCAATAAATGAGACAAAGTATTTTGCTCCGCCTAGGGATGTGACCGGTGCTTGCCATACGTCAGAGTGAACCAATTCTAGAACACTTTTGACTCTAGAATTTGATGTGTTGAATTTCAACCGGTGTTGCTTACTTGTTATACAATGCTCACACAAAGGAAGTGATACCTTTGTTAAGCTGGGAAGTAGCTTTTGTCCACAAGGACTTTCATTCCTTGTTCTGACATGTGTCCAAGTTTCTTATGCCATAGCATTGCAGAATCTGAACTACATGAGGCAACAGAGGCTTCTGCTTCTAGCAAAGTCTCTCCCTTCAACATGTACAAGTTTGCAGCTATCTTTTCGCCTTTCAGCACCACAAGCGCTCCATGGAACACCTTCGTGATTCCTTTTTGTGTTTCAATCTTGCTTGCATTATTATCCAACAATCCGTAGGATAATAAATTTTTCTTCAGGCCTTTCACGTGCCGCACATCTCGAACAACTTTAATTGTTCCATCATACATCTTCAATTTGATGGTTCCCACGCCAACGATATCTAAGGCATGATCATTGCAACTATAAACAGATCCTCCTGAGACAGGTTCATAATGATGGAACCATTCTCTTCTTGAGGTCATGTGATATGTTGCTCCTGAATCAATGAGCCATATATCTGCAAATCGTTTTCTTCCTTCCACGGTGGTTGACGCTTCACAGCATAGAGCATCTCCATCATCTGAAGTGTTTGCGGTATTGCCTTGTGGATTGGAGTTTTTATTGAGACTCCAACAATCCTTCTTCAAGTGACCCTTCTTTCCACAGTGGTAGCACTTTAAATTCTTCTTGCTTCTTGACTTCGATCTACCATGTTTGTGACTGCTGCTTTGGCCACGTTCTTTTGATCTCCCTCTCATCGTTGTCAATGCCTCTGCTTGTTGCAGATTTACTTGTCCATCTTCCTTGTTCTTGCACCGATTTTCTTCTTGTAGAACAGCAGCTGCAACGTCATCGAAGACTAGACTGGTGACATTATTGTTTGTCAAGTTGATGATGAGTTGATCATACGAATCTGGTAGACTTTGAAGTAGAAGTTCAGCACGTTCTTGTTCTCATATTTTACAGCTTAAGGATGTAAGCTGAGAAAATAAGGTGTTCAGTGTATTTAAGTGCTCTGTCACTGAAGTAGATTCTGGCATACGGAGAGTGTACAATTTCCTTTTAAGGAAAATTTTATTGTGCAACGATGTGGCCTCGTACAATTTGGTGAGATGATCCCATATCTCCTTAGCTATCTTCTTCTCCTTAATGCTTGACAATACTTCATCTGCTAATGCTAGATGAAAGTTTGCCATAGCATTTCCGTCCATCTCGTTCTATTTGTTGTCATCTGCGAAATCCACCGGCCTTTCATTGATAGCCGCTAGACACCCGTCTTTTCTCAGGATGGCCTCCATCTTCAATTTCCACAGTGAGAAATTTCTCCCATTGAATTTTTCAATATCAAATTTCGTTGTCATAGCTTCTATTACGGATAGCTCCCACTATTTCACTATCGTGAATAGTTCTCTGGAACCTTCAAAGAATGGGTAATACCTTCTTACTTTCTTATGTTGGAGGATCCACCTTTTGGTGACAACCACAAAGACAATAAGCAGATATTACACACTCTAATCTAGCTCTGATACCAATTGTTGCGGAAGACGGCTATCGGATAGAGCAAAATCGCAACTGATAATTTGAGAAAATAAAATTGAAGATAAAAGAGGCACAAAATTTACGTGGAAAACCCCTAAAATATTTAGGGTAAAAACTACGGGCAACGGTAGAAGAATTTCACTATGAGAAAATAGGAATTACAACCTCTCTCGATCTACCAAGGAGAAAACAATGATAATTCTCTCTAGATAAAAAGGAAAAAACAACTCTCAAGAAACTCTCTAAAATCTCTCTAGTATTGGAAGAAAGCTAGAATGCTTTGGGATGATTTTGAAGCTAGATGAGCTAGGGTATTTATAGTTGAAAACTAAGGACTAATTTGTAAATACCCTAAAGTTTAATGACTAAATTTTGATTTTGCCATTGTCCAAAAAATCAACAAAACAACTCATTTTTTTCGGTGCATTTAATATGCTCCTTTCGGTGCTTAGTCAACACAAATTACTTCGAATAAAATAAAAAAATTAACATTTAAATATCATTATTGATGTCGCCTATGTAATATTTTACTGTTAATTAAAATTTCAAAGTTAAAATAAATTACAATTTTATCTAATTTAACAAAATTAATAGTTATTTAAATCTTTATATGAATAAATACAAGAACCCATAATTAAAAAATGTTAGTCGAGCTAAAATAATTAAAATCAGTAACTACCTTTTACGAATCAGTGATATTTATTTAATTATATGAATAATTAAAGTTGTTAAATCTTCAAAATAATTTTTACAAAATTCTAAATTTTAGGATTACCTTTTGCGAAACACAAGTGATTGACTAATTTATTTGAGGCAAAAAGACACTTGAGGTTTTTGGATTAATTAATATTAATAGGGGATCCAACATGGGCGGCTCATCCCATCCTCTCCAGCACTGGGCTTTTCGACGTAGCTTTTGAGGTGTCTTCTCCCATCGTGTTAGAAGAGGAACATCCAGTTGCGAATTCCGTTTTCAGTTCTGGGAACTCTCCCAAGAGGCCTATTATCCTCAGTTCTTCGGGTGTGAATAGAGCTTCTAAGGCTAGAAGAAGGTGGGCGTGTGGGGTCAGTTTGAGAGCGTCGTCAAGACTCATCTTTGGAAAGAGGAAAATATTTGATCGAAGGTGTCGGGATGGTAGGCCAAACGTTAGTAGTAGATGCAATCTTGTTGGAGACAGAGATGAAGTGTATTATGAGGGAGTTCGAGGCGATTATGATGAAGCTGAGTTGGCTTTAGCGACTGCCGTTGCTTTGGGTTGGAATTTGCAGAGCTGAGCAGGCTTTCGATTTTCTACGATTGATTTCTCTTATGAAATCTGTTTGGAGTTTTTGTTGCTTCAACTTGGGTCGTTGTTGTTTTTAGTAAGGTTTGAGTGTTTCTCTGCGCTTGTGCTTAGTTTGGATCCGTCTATTTTTTCTAGCTCTGGAGTGGTTGGTGTTTTGTTAGAGGAGTTGGCTCGTTTTTTGTTTTGTGGTTGTGCTTGGTGGTCCTCTTTGTTTCGATATTCCTTATTTTGTTTGTTTGGTTTGATTTTTTGGTTCTGTTGGGGAATTTGTTGTAGGATTGTTTTTCGATTGTGTGATGTAAGTTTGTTGGTGTATTTGGTTTTCACCATCTCAAGGTACACTCTTTTTCCTCCATTTAGGATTAGGGAGGTTTTTTAATGAGGTCCTTGAGACGGTTTACATTGTTTTATCTTTTAATACAAAGTATCATCTTTCAAAAAAAAAAAATAATCCCATGTGACCCTTTGACGAACATGTTTCGTAAATGACCAACGACTTCATTAATTTCAGCGGTTAAAAATTAGGTGAATTATACCATTCATCACTCAACTATTTTCTTATCTTCTATTTTGGTCACTAAACTCTAAAAGTTTTCAATTTTAGAAATTCTGGAGACTTCAGTAACTAAGTTTGTAGTTAACCCATTTTACCCCATTTCTCTAACTTCTTCCCTCTCCTTCTTGCCGTCGCAGTGAGCCAAGTTCAAGAGCCGCCATTGATCCTTAAAATGAGATCATTGCATTATAAATGTAACCCCCTAGACCCGGCCTATGCGTTTCGACTAAGTCTAGTGGATCACATTATAATTATTAAAGACATTTTTCGCAACCGTTATTCCATCAATATAAAATCACATTATAAATAACATGAAATTATAAACAATTTATACTATCAAAATCCAACTCGTAAATATAGTACAAATAAATAATAATTTAATTTAAAACATGTCTTCAAATTCAAAATCACAATAAACCGAGCAGTAGTAGCAAAAGTGTTATCATTATAAAATCCGATATTTTAAAATAAGGTCCATGTCACCAAAATAAAGTCAACTTGCCAGATAAAAACATTACAATCTGATTTACTTCAAGAGATATGTTGATCCTCCAAGTGCTCGAACCAAGGTATCTACCCAACAGTATCTGAAAGGGGGAAAACATTTTCAAAAGGTGAGCTAGGCTCAGTGTGTCCCAACATTTCCATAAAATCACAATAGGTACAAATCATAGTCCAGTAATCTCACAAATTCGTAAAAGAGTTTAACTTTTTGAAAATCATAGTTTAAACCCTTTTCTGGTACACCATCAGTAGTTCCCAAAATTATTTTCCATATAGCTTACTTTATGCACATAGCAAAAAGAAAGCCGACTTAAGGATATGCTCTGAAGCTTGTATCCTTAAGCCCAAGTCAATAAGTCCATATAGCTTACCCTAAGCACACAGCAAAGGAAAGCCGACCTAATGAAACATCTTGGGGCCCTCAAGAGTCACATTAGGCCCAGTTAGCTTGATCAGAGCTATTCCATCGTAATTCAATTCCAAAAATTCAATTGCACCGTGACATAAATTCCATAAATCCAAAAACATGGTAATCATATACCATTTCAAAACAAAAATTAGATAGCAGCCATATTCCATAAATTGTCACATTAAATTGGTGCATCCATAAAACAATAACCAATGAATTCGGTGTACCACATATTAAAACCAATAAAACAGTTCAATAATAAGTAGGGAACACACCTCGATAATAGGTTCAAATCGTAGATCTACTGATTGCTGGTTTCACCACGCTCTACTACAGTTTTCGAACCTAATTTATAGTAACACTATATTACTTATGGGTAACATAAATAAATCTCTAAAATCATAAAATTTACGGGTCTTACGGGTGAATACTGGCATACGTGGTTTAACTGATCTAGAAGAGCTGGGTCGAGCTGTTGAACGATCCGGTGAGTCTCGTGCACCTTCAAATAACAATAATTTATCAGCCCCAAATCTTACTTAATTGTTCAAAGCTAAAATTCTCAAGTATCTAAGCATTTTCTGAGTTTGACTATCAATTTGGGGTATTTCTAGTCTGAATTTGGCCAAACGGATTGCGGAATCGGAATCAGGACGTCGAAAAATATAAAGTATGACTTTTCGAAAATCCAAATTCTTGGTCAAAGTCAAAGTCAACCACTTTGACCATCGATTTGGAGGCCTTCGGATTCAAATTTGATGAAACGGACAGCGGAAACGGATTCGGCACGTCGAAAACTATCAGGATAGGTATACTCGGAAAAGATTAACGGTCGTTTAATGCTCAGTCAAAGCCATTTTAAGTTTTGGTCAAAGGAAGTCAACGGTCAACGGTCAACGGTCGGGTCGGGTCAACAGTCGGGTCGGGTCAATAGTCGAGTCGGGTCGGGTCAGTCGGGTCGGGTCAACCCGGTTCAGACCGGTCAAACCGGTTCAAAACTGGTCAAACCGGTTTTCCAGCAGCTCACTCTCCCTGCGGCGGCGCGTGCGGCGCGTGAACAGTGCCACGGTGTCGGAAAATTCCCGGAAAAATTTCTAAAAATTATTTTGAGCGATTTCGAGATTCTTACAACGATCAGTTAAAATTTTTGAACGGCGGAGAGCTCGTATTCCCACTCGGCCGAATCTTAGACTGCTCCACCTCCTCACGCGCCATCGTCAACGGCGAACAAGGTTGACACCGGCGGACTCGCAACGACACAAGGAACACGATGGTGCAGGAGGTGTCGTAAACGGAACAACGATCGGCGGTGAATTTAAGTTTTTCTCGTCGATGGATCTAAAAATAACGTCGAGACTTTGACTGTAAATTCCCGACGTTTGGCAGCGTTTCACTTCAATTAATTTGAAGGGTTTGTTCCTCGCTTGAAGATGAACACAACGGTGGTTTCAAAACAACGATCGGAATTCGGACGGCGTCTGGATCGGGGTTTGAAGTTGGGCGTTCGGGAGAGGATTTGGGCGTGGTTTTCTGTTTGAAACAGAAAACCACGATACAACATATAATACCATCCTTACCTAATTTTATTGGGTAAATTCAGGGCTTGGTCCCTGAATTTTCTTGAACTCTAAAACAAGCTCCAAGTTTTAAAATCTTTTAATTTAGTCCTCACAGTTTACCAATTTTCACAATTAAAGCCTCCAACTTCAATTTAATAATATTCTAATTTTTCCGGGTTGTTACAATTCTCCCCATCTACAAGAAATTTCGTCCTCGAAATTTACCTTATAAGAATACTTGAGGAAACTAAGCCTCCATTGACTCCAATATCTCCCAAGTAGCTTCTGAGGGGCCTCGATTACTCCATTGAACTTTGACCATTGGAATACGCCTATTCCGAAGAACTCGCTCATCTCTTTCTAAGATATGTATGGGTTCCTCCTCATATGACAAATCAGGTCTCAGCTCTACATTCTCAACCTGAATGATGTGATTTGGATCTGGACGGTATCGCCTCAACATTGATACATGAAAAACATCATGAATACGACTGAGCACAGAGGGCAACTCAAGCTGGTATGCAACAGGTCCTACCTTCTTCAAGATACGAAATGGTCCAATAAATCTTGGACTCAATTTACCCTTACGTCCGAATCTCAATACTTTCTTCCACGGTGAAACTTTTAAGAAGACCTGATCACCAACCTCAAATTGTATATCTTTTCTTCTCTGATCTGCATAAGACTTCTGCCTATCAAATGCCTCTTTCAGACGGTCACGAATCAATCTGACTGTGTCCTCCGTCTCTCGCACTAACTCAGGTCCCAACGTCTTCCTATCACGCAACTCAGTCCAACATATCGGAGTGCGACATTTACGCCCATAGAGTGCTTCATAAGGTGCCATACGAATGCTGGTCTGATAACTGTTGTTGTAAGCAAATTCAGCCAAAGGCAAAAAGTTCTCCCAGCTACCATGAAAATCAATTACGCAACCCCACAGCATATCCTCCAGAATCTGAATCACTCTCTCATATTGACCATCAGTTTGTGGATGAAAGGATGTGCTATAATCCAATCTTGTTCCCAAAGCCGTATGTAGCGCCTTCCAAAATCTCGAAGTAAATCTCGGATCTCGATCAGAAATAATAGACAATGGAACACCATGCAATCGGACAATCTCTGAAATATACAATCTCGCCAGCTTGTCCAAAGTATAATTTACCCACACAGGAATGAAGTGAGCTGACTTTGTAAGTCTGTCAACAATTACCCAAACTGAATCTTTTTTCGAAGGAGTCATAGGTAAACCGGTAACAAAATCCATAGTAATACGCTCTCATTTCCATTCAGGAATCTTGATAGGCTGTAACAAACCTGATGGATGTTGATGTTCTGCCTTAACTTGCTGACAAGTCAAACACCTAGCCACAAAATTAGATATGTCTTTCTTCATCCCAATCCAATGATACCTCTCTCTCAAATTCCGGTACATCTTATCTCCTCCGGGGTGCATAGCATATGGACTACTATGAGCCTCAATAAGGATAGTCTGCCTCAACTCAGCATCATCAGGCACACAATATCTACCTTTAAAACATAAAACTTCATCCTGATCAATTGCGTAATCTAAGTTTGTCCCCTGCTCTACTTGCTCAAAGATGGAAAGCAAGGAGCTATCAAGGGCTGTTTAGCCTTGATCTCATCAACCAAGGTCGGCTTAACTTGCAATTCTGCTAATAAAGTGCCATCGTCATATAAATTCATCCTGGCCATTAATGATCTCAACTCCGATACTGCCTTTCGACTCAAAGCATCCGCTACAATGTTAGTTTTACCAGGGTGATAATCAATCACACAATCATAATCCTTCAGAAGCTCTAGCCAGCGCCGTTGTCTCAAATTAAGCTCCTTCTGGGTCAGGAGATACTTTAAGCTCTTATGATCCGTGAAAATATAACACTTTTCTCCATAAAGATAGTGTCTCCAAATCTTCAAGGCAAAAATCACTGCTGCTAACTCCAAATCGTGAGTAGGATAATTACACTCATGCGGTCGCAGCTGACGGGATGCATAAGCCACCACCTTACTTTCCTACATTAAAACACAACCAAGTCCTGAATGTGAAGCATCACTATACACTGTAAAATCCTTCCCGGACTGTGGTTGAATCAACACCGGTGCTTGAGTCAAAACCACCTTTAATTCTCAAAGCTCTCCTATTGTGCCTCGCCCCAATCAAACGGCACATTCTTCCTTAACAACTTTGTCAAAGGAGAAGCAATGATCGAGAAACCCTCAACAAAACGTCGATAATAACCAGCCAAGCCCAAGAAACTGCGGATCTCAGAGATGTTCTTGGGTCGTTTCCAATTTATAATAGCCTCTATCTTGCTGGGATCGACCTGAACACCTCGCGCAGAAATAATATGCCCCAAAAACGACACTTCTTGAAGCCAAAACTCACACTTGCTTAGTTTGGCATATAGACGATGCTCTCTCAAAGTCCGTAGAACGATTTTCAAATGCTCGTCATGCTCTACCTCAGTACGAGAATAGATCAGAATATCGTCAATGAAGACCACCACAAATTGATCCAAATATGGTCGGAACACCCGATTCATCAAATCCATGAAAGCTGCAGGAGCGTTCGTCAAACCAAAAGGCATCACTAAAAATTCATAATGACCATATCTAGTGCGAATGGCCGTTTTTCCAACATCAGATCCTTTAACTTTCAATTGATAATACCCCGAACGAAGATCAATCTTAGAGAATACAATAGCTCCTCGCAGTTGATCAAATAAGTCATCAATCCTAGGTAGTGGGTATTTATTCTTGACTGTCATCTTGTTCAACTTCCGATAATCAATGCATAGCCTTAAAGACCCATCCTTCTTTTTCACGAACAAAACTGGAGCTCCCAATGGTGAAGTACTATGTCGGATAAATCCTCGATCGAATAATTCTTGCAATTGGACCTTCAACTCCTTAAGTTCCTTTGGAGCCATGCGATAAGGTGCCATAGAAATAGGTGAAGATCCCGGATAAGTCTCAATCTCGAACTCTACCTCTCTATCAGGAGGTAACCCAGGCAACTCCTCAGGAAAAACATCAGGAAACTCGCTAACTGTACGAATCTCCTCGATTGTGGACAATGCACCTTTAGTGTTCAAAATACAGGCAATGAACGTCTCATATCCCTTTCGGATCATACGATCAATTTCCATCGCTGAAACTATATTGGAGAGATAGCCACGCAGTTCACCAATTAACACAACAGTCCGACCATCTGAAGTCTTCAGGGTAGCTCGCTTGTACTCACAATCCAGATTTACCTTGTGTTTATTCAACCAATCCATCCCAAGAATTAGATCAAACTCCTCTAGAGGAAGCTCCATAAGATCAGCGAGAAAAATTTCTCCCTGCACCTCCAAAGGACAACGCCGAAATACCTTATTCACTAATACCGATTGTCCTACTGGACTTGTAACTGTAACAGTATTTTTAGTGTTCTCGATCGGAATCTGAAGGTTTCGAGATACTGAGCTCGATACATAGGAGTGGGTGGAGCCATTGTCCAATAGTGCAAAGTATGGAATGGAATAAATAGTAAATGTACCTGCAATAACCTCAGGCTCATCTCTGTCATCACGATGTCTAGTGGCATAAACCAAGGCTGGTTGTCTAGCCTCAGAAACTGTTGGCCCTCTATTTTGCTGAGGTCGGGCTCTACAGTCTGTCCTGGACGCTGAACCACGAGCCTTTACTTGGCTACGATCTCTATTTGGAGTCTGTACTGTTGTCTGAGAACGCACAGGAGTCTGGGTAGCGGTCCGCTCAGACGAAGCTAGCTGAGGACAATCCTTCCGAAAATGTCCACTAGATCCACAATGAAAACATGCTCCGGTCTTCCTATAACAATCTCCTCTGTGTCGTTTCCCACAAAAGTCACACTGAGGCACTAGAATCGGAACCGAAGAACCACCTCTACTAACAGCTGAAGGTGATGATGTTGTAGGCCTGAAGCGTGTATTGCTCCTCTGAGGGGCTGAAGTACGAGTCCTCTTATCAGACTGTGCGGACGATTCAGTAGGGCCAAAAGATTTCCTAGATTGCTCCTGATCAACACGCTCTCTACCAGAAGCTAACGCCTCCATCTCCTCAGCATCCTTGGCTCTGCTTACCAGCACATCAAAAATCTCATCTTGAAGGGCTACCACCTGCCTACGTAGCTCGTATCTGAGTCAGAGGGCAAATTTACGGCATCGATCTCTCTCGGTAGGCACCAGACTGATTCCATACTTTAACAATTTCAAGAACTCTATCTCATACTCTGAAACAGTCATGTCACCCTGAACCAAGTCCTGAAACTGCTGTCGTCTCTGGACTAAGTAGCGCTCACCCAAGAATCGGCTCCGAAAACGCTCCTTGAAGAAATCCCATGTCAAACGATCGGTAGGAACACTACCGGTCACTGACTCCCACCATGTGTGGGCATTGCCATCTAACATCGCTACTGCCCCCAAATATCTCTTAGTTGAGTCCAAACCCAACTGATCCATGCGTCTTTCTGTATCCTGTAGCCAATCTTCTGCTTCAGTAGGAATTCCTCCAAGCTGTCCTCCAAAAGTCCTGACCCCATTAGCAATTAGAGTTTGCGAAATAGGAACCTCAGATACAACACCAGCAGCTCTGACTGCTCCCTGTATCAACTGCAGAAACTGTCTACCAAAAGTCTCATCCAAAGCAACTCCGGTAGATTCTGGCTCAATATCGGTCGCTCCTATGATCGGTGTAGTCATGCCAATACCATCGGTAGAAGGCAGATTCGTTGGGGTCGAAGGAGCAGGATCACCTATCGGAGGTGGGGGGATCTACTCGTATCTCATCGATCGAATCTGCAAATCTAGCCACTCGACCTCGTCCACGGCTAGTTCGACGACCACGTCTAGCACTCATTTTTGGTGGATCTCAAGTTTGCTACAGAAGATAAAACTTAGGGTTAGATAAGCACTTGGAGTCTCGAACACAGTTAAAAATTTAATAACTTTGTGACATGACCTTAGTAACTCGTTTTGTAAATATTTCAAAATCGTATTTTCAATTTGGACTCATACACAGTCCGAGGTTTAAAAACCAAAAGCTCTGATACCAATAAATGTAACCCCCTAGACCCAGCCTATGCGTTTCGACTAAGTCTAGTGGATCACATTATAATTCTTAAAGACATTTTTCGCAACCGTTATTCCATCAATATAAAATCACATTATAAAATAACATGAAATTATAAACAATTTATACTATCAAAATCCAACTCGTAAATATAGTACAAATAAATAATAATTTAATTTAAAACATGTCTTCAAATTCAAAATCACAATAAACCGAGCAGTAGTAGCAAAAGTGTTATCATTATAAAATCCGATATTTTAAAATAAGGTCCATGTCACCAAAATAAAGTCAACTTGCCAGATAAAAACATTACAATCTGATTTACTTCAAGAGATATGTTGATCCTCCAAGTGCTCGAACCAAGGTATCTACCCAACAGTATCTGAAATGGGGAAAACATTTTCAAAAGGTGAGCTAGGCTCAGTGTGTCCCAACATTTCCATAAAATCACAATAGGTACAAATCATAGTCCAGTAATCTCACAAATTCGTAAAAGAGTTTAACTTTTTGAAAATCATAGTTTAAACCCTTTTCTGGTACACCATCAGTAGTTCCCAAAATTATTTTCCATATAGCTTACTTTATGCACATAGCAAAAAGAAAGCCGACTTAAGGATATGCTCTGAAGCTTGTATCCTTAAGCCCAAGTCAATAAGTCCATATAGCTTACCCTAAGCACACAGCAAAGGAAAGCCGACCTAATGAAACATCTTGGGGCCCTCAAGAGTCACATTAGGCCCAGTTAGCTTGATCAGAGCTATTCCATCGTAATTCAATTCCAAAAATTCAATTGCACCGTGACATAAATTCCATAAATCCAAAAACATGGTAATCATATACCATTTCAAAACAAAAATTAGATAGCAGCCATATTCCATAAATTGTCACATTAAATTGGTGCATCCATAAAACAATAACCAATGAATTCGGTGTACCACATATTAAAACCAATAAAACAGTTCAATAATAAGTAGGGAACACACCTCGATAATAGGTTCAAATCGTAGATCTACTGATTGCTGGTTTCACCACGCTCTGCTACAGTTTTCGAACCTAATTTATAGTAACACTATATTACTTATGGGTAACATAAATAAATCTCTAAAATCATAAAATTTACGGGTCTTACGGGTGAATACTGGCATACGTGGTTTAACTGATCTAGAAGAGTTGGGTCGAGCTGTTGAACGATCCGGTGAGTCTCGTGCACCTTCAAATAACAATAATTTATCAGCCCCAAATCTTACTTAATTGTTCAAAGCTAAAATTCTTAAGTATCTAAGCATTTTCCGAGTTTGACTATCAATTTGGGGTATTTCGAGTCTAAATTTGGCTAAACGGATTGCGGAATCGGAATCAGGACGTCGAAAAATATAAAGTATGACTTTTCGAAAATCCAAATTCTTGGTCAAAGTCAAAGTCAACCACTTTGACCATCGATTTGGAGGCCTTCGGATTCGAATTTGATGAAACGGACAGCGGAAACGGATTCGGCACGTCGAAAACTATCAGGATAGGTATACTCGGAAAAGATTAACGGTCGTTTAATGCTCAGTCAAAGCCATTTTAAGTTTTGGTCAAAGGAAGTCAACGGTCAACGGTCAACGGTCGGGTCGGGTCAACAGTCGGGTCGGGTCAGGTCAGTCGGGTCGGGTCAACCCGGTTCAGACCCGTCAAACAGGTTCAGACCGGTCAAACCGGTTCAAAACGGTCAAACCGGTTCAAAACTAGTCAAACCGGTTTTCCAGCAGCTCACTCTCCCGGTGGCGCGTGCGGCGCGTGAACAGTGCCACGGTGTCGGAAAATTCCCGGAAAAATTTCTAAAAATTATTTTGAGCGATTTCGATATACTTACAACGATCGGTTCAAATTTTTGAACGGCGGAGAGCTCGTATTCCCACTCGGCCGAATCTTAGACTGCTCCACCTCCTCACGCGCCGTCGTCAACGGCGAACAAGGTTGACACCGGCGGACTCGCAATGACACAAGGAACACGATGGTGCAGGAGGTGTCGTAAACGGAACAACGATCGGCGGTGAATTTAAGTTTTTCTCGTCGATGGATCTAAAAATAACGTCGAGACTTTGACTGTAAATTCCCGACGTTTGGCAGCGTTTCACTTCAATTAATTTGAAGGGTTTGTTCCTCGCTTGAAGATGAACACAACGGTTGTTTCAAAACAACGATCGGAATTCGGACGGCGTCTGGATCGGGGTTTGAAGTTGGGCGTTCGGGAGAGGATTTGGGCGTGGTTTTCTGTTTGAAATAGAAAACCACGATACAACATATAATACCATCCTTACCTAATTTTATTGGGTAAATTCAGGGCTTGGTCCCTGAATTTTTTTGAACTCTAAAACAAGCTCCAAGTTTTAAAATCTTTTAATTTAGTCCTCACAGTTTACCAATTTTCACAATTAAAGCCTCCAACTTCAATTTAATAATATTCTAATTTTTCCGGGTTGTTACACTCTTTTTCCTCCATTTAGGATTAGGGAGGTTTTTTAATGAGGTCCTTGAGACGGTTTACATTGTTTTATCTTTTAATACAAAGTATCATCTTTCAAAAAAAAAAATCCCATGTGACCCTTTGACGAACAGGTTTCGTAAATGACCAACGACTTCATTAATTTCAGCGATTAAAAATTAGGTGAATTATACCATTCATCACTCAACTATTTTCTTATCTTCTATTTTGGTCACTAAACTCTAAAAGTTTTCAATTTTAGAAATTCTAGAGACTTCAGTAACTAAGTTTGTAGTTAACCCATTTTACCCCATTTCTCTAACTTCTTCCCTCTCCTTCTTGCCGTCGCAGTGAGCCAAGTTCAAGAGCCGCCATTGATCCTTAAAATGAGATCATTGCATTATCTTTGCAAATGATTAACACAACGGGAGGAAGTAGAGGAGCTTTGTCATGATAGGCCATGATTTCGATATAAAGCTTTCCAAACAAAAGTCTTATGTTTTTCAAGTAAAGGAGCTTACCAAATAACATACTGGTATTGTAGACTTTGCCTCTTCAAAAATAGTAAGCAGAGTTTATTGTAGAAAATGATAATAACAATCCACCGGTCATCAATTTACCTTGCAAATGGGAACATAATTTACGCTTTATTTTCTACATGCAGTGCAATAGGTAGAAAAACAAAGCAAAAATAGTACAGTAACCGTGATAGGATTTTGTTAACAAAAATGATGCTAGTAGCTAATTCCTTATTTTTCTTTCTTATTTTTTAAGCTTTGCCCTGAAAAACGATGGACAGAGACTATTCTCGACGAAATCTCAACTATTTAGTAACAAAATCTTGGATTGCTCGTTCCAACTCTTCACTGCTTAACTCAACTTCTGCAAATGATTTCTCCTCCATGTTTTCACTTCCTCCGCACTTCTCCGTCACTAATCGTCTTACTTCCTCCCTATCCCACTTACTCCTCTATACACTCTCGGGTTATCCAATGATCTCATTTTAAGGATCAATGGCAGCTTTGTTGAACTTGGCTCGCTGCGGTGGCGAGGAGGAGAGGGAAGAAGTTGAAATGGGGGTAAAACAGTTGAACTACAAACTTAGTCCCTGAAGTCTCTATGATTTCTGAAATTGAAAACTTTTAGAGTTTGGTGACCAAAATACAAGAGAAGAAAATAGTTGAGTAATGAATGATGTAATTTACCCAATTTATAAAAGCTGAAATTAACGGAGTCGTTCATTATTGACGGAATGGTCAAATGGACACATTAAGTTTTTTTTTTCGAGATGGAGGGCCACATTGATCCAAAAATAAGATGAGGGCCACACTTATTTTTTTTTTTTGGGAATGTTCAAGGACCTAAAGTTCCTTTTTCCTTTATTTAAATCTTTATATGAATAAATAAATGAACCCATAATTAAAAAAAGTTGTTAGTTTAACTAAAATAATTCAAATCATTAATTATATTTTGCAAATAAGTGATTGGCAGTGGTAAATTGTGAAATCTCCTTCCTTAGAGGTTCCTCTCAAGCTTCATTTCCCCTTAGTTTGGTTGGTGAAATCTCCTTCCTTAGAGGTTCCTATCAATCTTTATTTCCCCTTGGTTATGGTGGTCATTGGTGGAAGTTTATTGGGGGTTTAGAAACTATTGTTATTCCAGATCGATTTTAGTGGTTTTTAACTTATAGAAAATTTTCCTAACTTCCTTTCAAGTCTTTTGATGAGTTAGTGACTCATTTCCTTAATTCTTGTTTAATGAAAGAGGTGGGAGAAAGTTCCAAAAGCAAAGGCAATGAAAATATATTACTTGATTGAATCTTGAGTTGTTCCTAACAACTTAGGATCAATGTAACACACTTCTAACCTATCTATATCACCTGTAAATCAATATTATGTGTCTTAGGCTAGCTTGCATGAAATCATGGAAAATGTAAGTAAATGTATGGTTGAACATGGCTTGTAATGTTTTTTATGTTATAAAGCATGAGAAATAACCTAATATGATCCCTTTTAATTTATATAAGCTTTAAATAACATTTAAGGGACTAAAGGGTTGAGTTGGGATTGACATTTTCATGTAAACTAGAGCATTTCTAGGTTTGAGTATCGATACTAGACGAATAGTACTGATAATATTATCGGGCAACCAAAATTAAAAGTTTTGGTCGAGTACTATTGATACTCTATTCATAGAGTATTGATACTATTCATCTTATACGACACCAAAGGGTAGGGTATCGATACCATCGTTAAGTTCCAAATTATAGTAGCCAATTTTGGTACTTGGGTAGTATCGATACCCCAAAGAATAAGTATTGATACTCTAAGTAAGTGTATAGTTACTGAATTATTTTTCTCCAAACATCAAATCCAATTCGAGTACCGATACTTAAGATGGTATTAACACCCCAAGAAAGAAGTATCGATACTCTGTATCAGGGTATCGATACTATAAGGCTTTCTCAAAACATCGAATGCAAAAATGGTAATAGTACCAAGTGTAAGTACTGGTACCCAAAGGTTAATACCAATACTAAAAGACTTAGTATCGATACCATCATATTGGTTTAGGCAAGAAGCCTAGATTTAGTTTAAGGACTCTAGATGGGGTCTAGGACTACCGAAGCATATCTAATAAGATTGCATGTGAGAATAGTAAATAAATACATTATAAGCATAATAATGTTATAAAATAAGATGTCATAAAATTATACCATTATGTGATGCTCAGGAAATAATAAGGACATCCGAGTTACTTTAGTAAGTATGACGACCATCTTGTTGTTAAGAAATAGTTGAATTTATCTCAGCTAGTAAGAAAACACTTAACTTTTTCTAGCTGAACGCAAATATCTCGAGTACTCATAAGGAGTAAGTTAGCTGAGTGTATGTTTTTGATGCAAAATTCTAAATTTCACCCCAAATACATAGGGATACCATAGGTAGGCTATAAAGGTGTGAGTTCAAAGATGCAGTAATCCCACCCACTACACAATAATGGTTATCCAAGCTTGTATACTTAATATTCTCGTATGTTTATGAATATACCATTTAGCATGCCTGTATGATGAATGCATGCAGTATCGTAGAGTTATTTGTGTGGTATGGAGCTTGTGAGATTTCACCTAGTTTGTGTCCTAGATTGTTCAAGGCACAAAGTACGTCTTGAGTTATTTTAGAGGATATATACCTGAGTGGTAACTTTGTTTTCGAAATACTTATTATGTTACATTTTTTTATGTAGTTGGGAGCTTCCCACTTTGTTTGCTTATTATACTTATGCTTTTATCTTGAATTTCAATGATGATATCTTAATGATAATTATGATTTCTATTTTAAAAAGAAAAAATTAGGTTAGCCACTCTAGAGTGTTAAGAGAACTTAAATATCTAGAATATAACCTATCTTTCCTTTATTAATTTTTATAAACTATGACAAATAATTTTGTTCCAAGTAATTAGGGTAAAGATGAGAGTCGCGTTTCCTTAGTTGAAAACTTTGGTGGTAATTTTGTCCAAGATTCAGAAGGTAAAGGATTCAGGGAGATGTGCGGTTTGATGAGGAAACCTTCTTTAGGGATCTTATTGGGACCGTCGGTGCACCCCATGGCACAGTGGAAACAAAACTCGACGATCTCACCAGCGATCCAAGTACGAAAAACTGAAATTGGGAGGAAGAGATGCGAATACTTACAGTGGGTTCCTTGAAAAACAACAAGAAAAACAGTGAATACTGGTTGTATAGATCGGTTCGAATCTTAAGCCTCCACGAAATCACGTCTCAACCTCTACTCTGTTCACCCGATTGTGAGCAATCTTTGTTTTCCCCAAAACTCTTTTGAGAGAAAACGGCTGAAGGTTTTGAGTGTGTGTTGTACAATGGCTGCTAGACTTAACACACCCTTTTATAGCCAAGTTACCCTAATCATATTAGGGTTTTATTATTTCAAATTAATTAAATCTATATTTAATTAATTGAAATTTAATAATCCTCTTATATCCAAGTTACCCTAATCATATGGATTTTATTATTTCAAATTAATTAAATCTATATTTAATTAATTGAAATTAAATATTCAGGATTATTAAAACATATATTGAATTAACTCTAGATATATATTTTAGTAACGTACAACAATTGTACATCTTTGCTCGTTTCAATCCTAGGGTGTGACCTTGTAGGTTCTTGTAACGTTAGCAGTAATTATTATAACAATTCTAATATTACATACAATGAGTGACATCTAGCAATATATCATTGTCACCTAAGTTACAAGAAAATATGGCTCGACATATCATCTTGGTGATTACTCTTTTATGTATTACATCCTTATGTCCTTTATATCTAGAATAGGCACAAGTCTTGAATAGTCACACTTGTATAGCCCATCTATTGTTTCTTGATATCTAGAGTAGACTTTAATTAATGAATAGTTTATGATATCTCATATCAACTTATTCGAGCATGGCCATGCGTTTCTAGTCTTACTCAATCAAGTGGCCTATGATATATTTCCTATTATGTAGGAAGGACAAATTCTATCTTAATCATACACACCCACTACATATATTGAGATATATTCAATAACAGTCTTTATAGAGCAACCAGTTACAGAGCTTGTTTAGTTGCATCAAAACATACAACAAGATATGTTGGGATAGTATTGATTTCAAGTCTGAGGATCATACATATAGTCATCACCATGAGCAATGTTATGAATGTCACATAATAATCCAAGACATATGCTCATGGTCGGTCAATCCAATACATTGTTCTCTAACAATATAATCATGTATCAATTCTGACATCTCTATGTCAATAACAACTCATTTTCGTCAATCAATAACATGTTAGTCTTAAGCGTATTATTATTGTCCATGCCCATAATAATACTTGACTAGGATCTTTTAATAATAACAATTATGTCATTATATGGACTTTATTATCTTTCAGTTTATATTAAACACATATATATAAATGAAAATAATAGCGGCAATGCCTTTATTCAATAAAATCGGTAAATAAAAGTATTATTACAATCATCATATGATTGGTCTTTGGGCATACTCTAACAATCTAACCTTAGCACTTAGGCACATCGTTCGTACTATCCCTGGTGCACCCTTTGTCCCACCCACCCTACCAGAACAATATGTTGTTACACTGCATGAGTCTCTAATTTAGAGTCTTCTTCGGTATAAGAACACAAACTTCTTTGGTTATAGGGATGATAACCTCATTACCATCGATCAATTACTTTGAGAGACCCTCGTACGCTTCATCAACTATATCTTACCCTTGGGGGTAAGCTTGAGTGTGTCACCCCTGTGCTAAAAGGTGATTCCATAGACTGATGGGAGGCCAAAGAGATGTATTTAGAGACAAAGAGATCAACATAGGAGTACTTATTGTTTGAGTTCTAACAGAAGTACATCAGAAAAGCTCATGTTGATGATTTGAGGGATCAATTGTTACATCTAGTCCATGGTGACCAGTCCATGTATGAGTATAAATGAGAGTTCCTCTAAAAGAGTTGGTACACACTAAAGCCAGTAATGACTAAGTAACACCATTATAAGAGGTTTAGAAATGGACTACATATTCACATCCTCACCCATATGGTGGTTGACCCTCTGAAGATTTTTTAGAGTTAACCTGCCAAGTGAAGGTGATTGAGAGGGTTCCAAGTGTGAGAGCTAGTTGGTTGAGTAGATCTATTAGGTAGAGACAAAGAGCTTTAGATCCAACAAGATCTTCTTAGTCATCGACCAAGATAGAAAAATATTATCATGGATCATAGAGGTCCCTAGTATGCCAGTCTAGGAGGCCAGGGTAGGGTTCAAACCATTGAGGTATATATGAGTCTCGTAGGTGGCATTTGGTGTCTATATCTGGGGTGAGCACTAGTGGATTTATGAGGACCGAGTCTTATCCAATTTGTTTGTTTTATTGTAAGAGGTATATTGGGGTGTGTTAATAGGTTTGAGAGGTTACTTTAATTGTGGTTAGCGTAGCTCCTACATCAACCTAGAGGTTAACACTATCTATTCAATGAGGTTGGGGGTCCTCGAGAGGTAGTGGCACTGTATCCGAACATTACAATAGGGGTACAACTAGAATAGTAGCCGGTTATGAGCCAAGAGTAGCCTTGAGGTAATATGCATTGAGGGCCCAAGAAGAGTGCAATGAAGTAGATGTGGTCTCAGGTACATTTTTGGTATTTTATGTTCTTGTTATTTCTTTGTATAGACCCAAGATCTATATACTCTTATATTTATTGTGACATTGTCTAAGAGAAAGACATTTTAGTGGAGGACTTAGAAATAGGAGTCTGAGTATCTAGTCCTCTAAGATTAGATGTCTTTGTTGATAAGGTTCATCCTCCATTTTTGGTAGAGATTTAAGGCCAGACCTTCCAAGCTAACCTACTGGAGTTATCGTTTTGGGAATGCGACAAGATTTTAAGGATGTACTAGCTATCCAAGCATGATGCTATCTTGAGATGCAAAGTTATACAAATCAAACTCAAATGGTTTAACGACACTAAAGTAGTGATGACTAGCGAGAGGTTAAGATTTTCTTCAAGGATCGTCTTGGCTATAGGTGCTCAAAGATTGATGAACTGGATTTTTGAAGCCTTTCTAGCTAACATAGTCGATACTAGGATTGTGAACCCATTGATCGGAGATATTCATACTGTGAGAGATATTCTTGAGGATATTTCTAGAGGATTTCCTATGGTTACCATGCTTCGAATAATTTAATACCAAATAGTGTAAGCATACACTATCATTTATCAAGTAGTAAAAGTGGGCATAGAAAGTACGTTGAGTGTCATATCCATAGGGATTATTATTACTTTGTAGAATTGTTATGCAATAAATGTAAAATTATGTATTGTTGATGTAGGAAACAATGGTGTATCAATGTGATAGAAAACATAATAGAATAAATGGGATTACAAAACAAATGAAGCAATGATCGATTTAGGTAAAAGATTATGGGATGTCAAACAATAGCATGCGACCAACAATGTTGTAGCATTACGATTGATGCATCTAGAATTAACCTAATAGGTTATACTTCTCTAAAAAATTTCACAAATAATTTATAAGAATGACTATATCCCTATTGCAATTCAAATAAGCATACTAAGAATGCTATGACAAAACATTCAACAAAAATCTCTTTTATGATAAATGTTTCTTGTGATGTAACCTACTCTCGCAGCATTACCGGGCATTTTATATCACTATATAAAAGAAGAAAATTAAACTAAAGAACACCAATCAATAATATTAAGGCAAATTGAATAAACATGAAATTCATAAAATATATTCAAAATAAAGATCTAAGTTTAACATCTCAACATAAAGAAAAAAACCATCTTAACAAAATAAAACCTCATTCTCAAGTTTGATCTAAATCGTTAAGATGACGCCAAATCAATTGTTGTCCACCGCTCTTATGGTTGTTAATTGCTTTAATTCCAAGTGTTGTTTTCCCAAAGTTTTTTAGGCTATCATGGTGGCAACAGGAGAAAAAAATAAAAGATGACTATGAAAATTAGATTTTCCAAAAGATGAATAAAGTGTGTAGAAAATATTATATTTATAGCCCATCAAAGCCAAACGTTCCACCAATAGAAAATTTCCCTTTTTTCTTAAAACTCCTTGAATTTAAATTCCAACCTTTTTTCCTGTAGCTTTATCAATTCTTAAAAGTTCTCCAACCGCTTGGTGACTCAATAGTTGCTGCAGAATCATCTCGACAATCCAGTCCAGCATCAGTACACAACAAAATCTACAATATTAACAATATCACAACACCAGTATATCAATTTGTAACAAAAATATTAAAATCAATACAAGTACCAACAATTCACTCCCAATATGCAATTGCTGTAAAGTATGCTAAATAAATCTAAATATAATTCTAAAAATACTAAAGTACAAGTTTAACCTAAGTAAAAAGGCTTTAAATGATAATTCTTTTAGAGAGTTATCAATTGCCACCTGACCGAGAATTGGAGGATGGAATTGAGGTGCTATCGGGGTCAGTTATATTGTCTATTACTCCCGACCGTATGTCACTAATGGAGCTAAAAGAGTTAAAGACCTAAATATAAAAGTTTTTAGAGGGATTCATCTAACCAAGCATATCACCATGTGGAGTAACATTTTTGTTCGTCAAGAAAAAAGACATGTCGATGAGGTTATAATAGACTATCGATAGTTGAACAAGCTAACCATAAAGAACTGTTATCTCTTCCGAAGGATTGATGATATTTTTTATCAAATTATGGAAGCATGTGTATTCTCCAAGATTAACTTGAGGTTGGCATACTATCAACTGAAGGCTACAGATGCTGATGTTGCAAAGACTGACGTAGTGAAGATGACTTTTAGAACTTGGTATGACCCTATCAATTTCTAGTAAAGCCATTTGGAATACTATTTTCCCAACAAGATTTATGAATTTGATGAAATAATACTTTCACTCGAACCTCGATTAGTTTGTAGTAGTATTCATTGGTGACATACTTATGCACTCACAATCAGAAGAAGAACATGACTAACACATTCGTATAGTACTACAAACGCTTCAAGAGCGATGATATATACCAAGTTTGGTAAATATGAGTTTTTTTATCAGATATCTCATATTTGGGTCATGTAGTAATGAAGGAAGGCATACGGGTTGATCCATAAAAGATTCAAGCACTTGTTAAGTGGGGACTGCCAAAGAATGTGTTAGAAGTACGTAGTTTCTTGGGTCTTGTCAGGTACTACCATTATTTCGTTAAGGGTTTCTCGATGATAACTGCTCATATGACACAATTGCTTTAGAAATGAGTATCTTTCGCGTGGGATGACAAGAGAAAAAACTTTGATCAATTGAAGGCCATATTAACTCAGATCCCTATTTTAACTTAATCGAAGTTGAGTAAGGATTTCACCATGTTCAATGACACCTCCTTAAATTATATATAAAGTTTTTTGACTCAAGAGGGGAACATTTTGACCTATACATCCCATCAGCTCAAGCCACATGAGTGTAATTACCCTAGCCATGACTTAGATCTTGTTGTGGTAATTTTTGCGCTAAAAAATTGGAGGAACTAACTATTCAGGAAAAATGCTACATCTTTACCGATCATAAAAGCCTTTAGTACCTACTCATGTAGAAAGAGTTAAATTTAAGATAGTGTATATGGGTCGAGTTTTTGAATGATTACGATTGCATGAATGACTATCACATAGGGAAGGTGAACATAGTTGTAGATGTTTTAAGTAAGAAATCATTGTCAGAGTTGCGAGCATTGTTGGCGCACCTAAGCTTGACCAATGGTGGTAGTTTATTGGCTGAGCTACGAATTAAGCCTGGGTTGGTAAATGAGGTTGAGAGATTGCAGAGTGTTGACAACTAGTTGAATGCTCAAGTACAATGAGTTTTCCAAGGTGAGGCATTGGGTTTAAAATTGTGAGAAGGATATGTGCTATACTTTAGGGGCAAACTGTGTGTAACAATGGATGAGTGATTGCGTAGAAAGATTTTTCATAACATGTATTGTAGTTCGTTATCTATCCATCATGATAGTAACAAGATGTACCAAGAGCTTCAGTAGTTGTATTAGTGGCCTGGCATGAAAAGGGAAGTATCTCAGTTCGCAGCTAGATGCTTAGCTTTTTAGCAAGTTAAGGATGACAATTACGTTCCTTTAGTGTTTCTTCAGCCTATTTAAATACCTTGGTGAAAATAAGATAGTGTGACTATGAAATTTGTGACTAGGTTACCAATGACTAGGCAAAGGCATGGCGTAGTGTGGACTATGGTAGATTGTTTGACGAAGATAACCCTTTTCATTTTAGTTCGAATAAATTTTACCTTCTAAAGTTTAACTCAGTTATACTTTTGAGAGATTGTGAGGTTCTATGGGGTATCGACTTTGATCATCTCTAATAGAGACCCACGTTTTACCTCATGATTTTGGAAAGTGCTCAATGAAGCCATAGATATTAGATTACATTTTAGTATCACTTTCCACCCTCAGAGAAACGACCAGTTCGAGCGTGTGATTCAAATCTTAGTAGACATGCTTATGTGTTACATCTTGGACCTCGAGGTTAGTTGGGAGGATCACCTACCTTTAGTGGAGTTTGTCTACAATAACAACTTTCAGTTAAGCATCCAAATGGCTCCATATGAAGCTCTTTATGGGCGTATGTATAGGATTCCATTGTGTTAGATAGAGCTCAGTGAAATAAATTTAATTAGTATTGACTTGATTAGAAAAGTCAAAAGATAAGGTTCAATTGATTCAAGGTCGTTTACAGGAAGCCTTCCATAGACAAATTACTTATGCGAGCTTCAAACGTAAAGACATCGAGTTTGCAATGGGTGATAAACTATTCCTCAAGATGTACCTATGGAAGAAAGTTCTTCGATTTTAGTGCAAAGGGAAACTGCATCCATGTTTTATATGACCTTATAAGGTACTTGAGAGGGTTGGACCAATAGCTTACCAGTTAGCTTTACTGGAAGATATATAATGTATTCATAATGTGTTCCACATGTCCATGCATAGAAGGTATCGTTCTGACTCTTTGCACATAATTCTATTAGAACAAATCAAAGTAAGTAAAGACATGTCTTACAAGGAGGAACCATTGAGAATCTTGGAACAAGAGGTTAAAGAGTTAAGAACTAAAAGGATTCCACTAGTGAAAGTTCTGTTGAGGAGCCATGGTATAGAGGAGGTAACATGGGAAATCGAGGAAGATATGCAACTCATGTATCTATATGTGTTCTATTCAGGTAAATTTTGAGGTTAAAATTTCTTCTTAAGAGGGGAAATTTGTAACACCCTATTTTCTGGGTTAGTAGTTTCATATTGCACCAATAGGATTTGGATAAACCCATTAGCCTCGTAGGAAGCCTTTGACCAAGTTTTAGTTGGGTTGGGCTTGAGTTGAGCCCAAATAGAGATAAAAGTGTATTTTTTATTTAGGATCAAATAAGGAGGGACCTAGGAGGTTATTACCCCATTAATTGTTTCAAAGGTTAAAAACCCATTAATTTGGGCGATGTAATGAGGCATGAGAATAGGAAAAGTTGGTCCTTGTTATCTATTTTTCTTCACCCAAACTTGTATTTTTTTCAATTCAAAAACTTTATTCATTTTCTCTTGTGGCTAGAGAAAAGGTGGGAACTTAGATATCTACATTCCCTAGTTCAGATTGACTAAGGTAAGTGGTGAAATCTCCATCCTTATATCTTCTTATCAAGTTTTCTTTCCCTCTAGTTGGCCATGGTGGTCATGGGTGGGGGTTTAGAAACCCTTGTTAATCCAGCACGATTTTAATGGTTTTTAACTTGTAGAAGCTTCCCTAACATCCCTTCAAGTCCTTCGATGAGTTAGTGACCTATTTTCTTAATTCTTTTTTAGTGACAAAGGTAGGAGAAAGCTCCAAAAACATAGGCAAGTAAAAACTAGTAGTTGGTTGAATCTTAAGTTGTTTCCAGCAACTTATGATCAAGACAAAGCACTTCTAACTTATCTATACCACTTGTAAGTCACTATTTGTGCTAGGTTAGGTTGTTTGAATTCATAGAACATGTAGGTACATTTAAGGTTGAACATGGCTTGTGATGTTTTTGATGTTATGAACCATGAGAAATGACCTAGTACGACCCCTTTTAACTTACATAAGGCTTGTAATGTTTTTTATATTATAAAGCATGAGAAATAACCTAGTATTGGATGAATAATACCAATTCTATTTTTGGGGAGCCAAAATAAGGAGTTTTGAATAGGTAGTATCATTACTCTACTCATAGAGTACCGATTTGTTCTTCGAGTACCAATATCAAAGGATGGGGTATCAATACCATCGTTAATTTGAAAATTCCAGTAGCCAATTTCGGTATCTCTTCTTATTTAGTATCAATATCCTAAAGAATAAGTATTGATACTCTAAGTAAGTGTATCAATAGTGAATTATGTTTCTCCAAACATGGAATCCAATTCAAGTAGTGATACTCACGATGGTATCGATACACCAAGAGATAAATATCGATACTTTGTATCGAGGTAGCGATAATATAGGGCTTTTTCAAAACATAGAATGTAAAAATGGTATTAGTACCAATGGTGGGTATTGATAACCAAGGGTCAATATTGATACAAAGAGTCTTAGTATCGATACCATCTGATTGATTTGGGTGAGAAACCTAGCTTTAGTTTAAGGACTAGGGATGTGATCAACGACCATCGAAACACTTCAAATAAGCTTCCAATTGAGAACAATAAATAAATATGTTATAAGCATAAGAATGATATGAAGTAAGATGTCATAAAACTTAAGCTCTTGTGTGACGCTCATAAAATAACGACAACATCCGAGTTACTTTTGTTAGAGTATGCCCAAAGACCAATCATGAGATAATTGTAATGACACATTTTATTTGTCAGTTTTATTGAATAAAGGCTTCATCATTATTGATTTAAGTTATACTTTTGAGTCTCAAATAAATTGAAAGATAATAAAGTCCATATAATAATGTGATTATTATTAAATATCCTTATTCAAGTATTATTATGGGCATGGATAGTAATAATACATTTAAGGCTAACATAGAGTAGATTGATGACAAATAGCTATCATTGAAACGGAGATGTCAAAATCAATACATGAGTATATTGTTAGAGAATAATATATTGGATTGACCCACTATGAGCATATGTCTTAGATTATTATGTGATGGTAACAACATTGCTCAGGGTGATGACTATAAGTATGATCCTCAAACTTGAGATCATTACTATCTCAACATATATTGTTGTATGTTTTAATATAGTTGAACATGCTCCGTAACTGGTTGCACTATAAAGACTGATATTGAACATATCATGATATATTTAGTGAGATGTGAACGATGAAAATATGATTTGTCTTTCCTACATAATAGGAAATATATCACAAGTCACTTGATTGAGTGAGGCTAGAAATGCATGGCCATGCTCGAATAAGTTGATATGAGATATCACAAATTATTCATTCATTATTGTCTACTCTAGATATTAAGAAACGATAGATGAGATATACAAGTGTGACTATTTCAAGACTTGTGCCTATTCTAGATATAAAAGACAAAAGGATATAATACATAAAAATAGTTAGTCACAAAAATGTTATGTTAAATCAAGAATTTCTGTAACTTAGGACACAATGATATATTGCTAGATGTCCCTCATTGTTTGTAACATTAGAATGGGTCTAATAAATACTACTAATATTACATAAACATACTGGGTCACACTCGAGGGTTGAAATGAGCAAATATTAGAAATTTAATTGTATAATTTATTGTACATGATCGAAGAATACAATTAAAATCTGTTTGATATTTGGTCATTTCAACCCTCGGTTGTGACCCTGTAGGTTCTTGTAATATTAGTAGTAATTATTAGAACCATTCTAATATTACAAAAAATGAATGACATATAACAATATATCATTGTGACCTAAGTTATAGGAAGTCATGATTCAACATAACATTTTCATGACTAACTCCTTTTATGTATTCTATCTTTTTGTCCTTTATATCTAGAATAGGCACAAGTCTTGGAATAGTTACACTTGTATAGCCTATCTATTTTTCTTGATATCTAGATTAGATTATAATGAATGAATAATTTGTGGTATATCATATCAACTTATTCGAGCATAACCATGAATTTATAGTCTCACTCAATCAGGTGACTTGTGATATATTTCCTATTATGAAGGAAAAACAAATCTTATGTTGATCATTTACACCCCACTATATATATTGTGATATGTTCAGTATTAGTCTTTATAGTGCAACTAGATATGATGCATATTTAACTGTATCAGGATATACAACAATATATTTTGAGATAGTAATGATCTCAAGTCCGAGGATCACACATATAGTCATCACCATGAGCAATGTTGTGACCATCACATAATAATCCAAGACATATGCTGATAGTAGGTCAATACAATATATTGTTCTCTAACAATACACTCAAGTATCAACTTTGATATCTCCATGTCAATGATAGCTCGTTGTCATCAATCTACTCCATTTTAGCCTTAAACATATTATTAATGTCCATGCCCATAATAATACTCAACTAAAGATATTTAATAATAATCACATTATTATCTTTCAGTTTATTTGAGACATAGAAGTATAACTGAAATCAATAATGGCAATGTCTTTATTTACTTAAACTGGAGAATAAAATGTATTATTAAAATCATCCCATGATTGGTCTTTGGGCATACTCTAACACTATAACCAGTGCATCATTTTTTAATCGTCCAATATTTACCCTTGTTAAGACTTTGATCAATTTTATGTGGGTTTTGCGAAAGCAATGGCACATGAGTCTATCTTGGTTAAAAAAGAAGAATAAGAAAGTGATATTCACCGGTTGAAATATTGGCAACAACTTATTTAGGTTATTTTAGTAGGATTAGAAACTTAGAGGTTAATTATTTGGGTAAATCATGAGATGATTTGAAAAAAAAATTCACCAAATGGATGAATTATATGAGATGTAATTAGTAAAGTGTTACTTACCTAAATAACCACTATCCTAAAATAAAAACCAAAGATGATTTAGGAAAAATGTGAAATATGGATCCTCGCTCACTAGAAAACTTTCGAGAAGTTTTTCTAAAATTAAAACATGATTTTTAATTTTGAATAAAATTGTGTGAGTAATTTGTAAATAAAGTCCTATTTATAAATTTTAAACTCAATAAATTTACTTACATCGTATATTTCCATTGTTATAGATTTAATGGCAAACAATACATTATCATTGTGATCGATCCTTTAGAAGGATATGTTGAATGGCTTGAACTTCCTTAACTGGTTTCGTAATTTGAGAATTGTTCTCAAACAAGAATAAAAGGAATATGTCATTGAAGAACCAGTTCCTAGTGAACTAACAACTACTGCTTCTAGAGCTGACAAAGACAAGTTTAAGAAACACATGAATGACATGTTAGACGTGGGATGTCTAATGCCTACCACCACGACCCCTGAGCTTTAAAAGAAACATGGGGACATGGTTGCATATACGATGATTCAAAAACTCAAGGAATTATATGAAGGCTAAGCATATCAAGAGAGGTATGAGACCTCTAAATCTCTATTTCAACGCAAAATGGCCGAGGGATATCCTGTGGGAGCTCATGTTATCAAGATGATGGGCTACATATAAAACGTTGGAAAATTTGGAATTTCCTCTCAAAGATAAATTGGCTAACGATGTTATTCTGCAATCGTTACCCAATAGCTTCAATCAATTTGTCCTTATTTTCAATATGAATGAAATTAAAAATACTTTTACAAACTGTTTACAGTAACATGAAAAATGTTAGACCTAAGCCCATTCTGATGGTCCAAAAGGACAAAGGAAAGGCAAAGAATAAGACAATTTCTAAGTTTAAAGGTAATAGAAAGGAAAATGTTTCTACTACGACAAGACCGATCACTGGAAAAGAAACTGCCATATTTACTTGAAGAGGTCAAAAATGCAAAAACAAACGAAACTTTTGTTTAAGGTATTTATGTTATTTATGTTAATTTTTCAAATATACTTCTTGGGTATTAGATAGTGGTTGTGGTTATCATATTTGTACTTATACAAGGACTGCAAAAGCGAAGGAATCTGGCTAAAGGATACGTGGGCCTATGAGTGGAAAATGGAGCAAGAGTTTCAACATTTTCTAGAAGGATATATGTTTTATATTTTCCTGGTGAACTTGATTTAAATTTAGAGAATCACTATTTTGTGCCTAGTTTAACTAAAAATATTATTTCTATTTATTGTCTGGAAAAGATTGGTTTTGAGATAATTATAAAGAATGAGTTGCACATTTTATCTCGATAGTGTTTTCTACAGTTCGACACAATTAGTTAACGGTCTTTATATTTTGGATCAAGATAATACCATTTATAACATAAATACAAAAAAGATTAAAGACAAATGACTCAAGTCAAACGCATATTTGGCATTGTCGTTTAGGCCATATATGTGAGAAACACATATCAAAGCTCCATAAAGATGGATTCTTAGATTCATTTGTTTTTGAACAATTTGATGTATGTGAATCTTGCATATTGGGAAAAATGAAAAAAGCTCCTTTTGATAGTAAAGGTGACCGAGCAAGTGATTTATTGGGATTAATACATAGTGATGTATGTGAGCTAATGAATACAGAAGCAAGAGGTGGATTCCAATACTGCATTACATTAATTGGTGACTTCATTTGGTATGGGTACAATTACCTTATATGCCATAAATTTGAAGCCCTTGAAAAAAATCAAGGAATTAAAAAATGAAGTACATAACCAATTAGGCAAGAGTATTAAGGCACTTTGATCGAATTGAGGTGGAGAATACTTGAGCATAGAGTTTGATCAAATCCTAAAGGTGTGAAGGATTGTCTCACAGCTTACACTACCTAGTATACTATAGTGGAATAGAGTTTCCGAGAGGTGAAATTGAACATTGTTAGACATGGTTCAATCGATGATGAGTCATAGTGATCTTCTAAATTCTTTCTGGGGACATGCACTTGAAATAAATGCTTTCACACTAAATCATGATCTATATAAATTGGTTCAGAAGACACCATATGAGATATGAACTAGGAAGCGTCCTCGTATGTCTTTTATGAAGATTTCAGATTGATAAACTTATGTCAAACATCAAATGTCTACAAATCTCAAACCTAAATCTTATAAGTGTATATTTGTTGGATATTCTAAAGAAACTAAAGGATATTATTTCTTCAATCGTAACGAGAACAAAGTGTTTGTTGCTCGAATGTGAATCTTTATTGAAAGATATTTTTTTTTCAATGAAAGAGAATGGTAGAAATATTAAACTTGGAGAAGTTCAATAGTAATAGATCAATGAACTGCAGGTTGAACAGGTTCCACAAGTTGTTGAGGAACAATCAATAGAGTTAGAAACACAACCACTGTGAATGTCACAAGACAACACCATGTACCCAAGAGATATGTATTTCTCATTACCATACATGGAGACATTCTTATTATGGATCAAGATGAGCCAAGAACTTATCAAGAGGAAATGTTGAGCCCAGACTCTAAGAAATGGGTTGAAGCCATGAGATTTGAGATGGATTCTTTGTCGGTAAACCAAGTGTGGTATTTGGTTGAACCACCTGAAAGGGTCAAACCTATAGGGTGTAAATGGGATTTCAAGAAAAAATCCAATATGGATGGTAATGTACAAACTTACAAGGGGAGATTGGTCATTAAAAGTTTTTGAAAAGTTCATGGTATAGATTATGACGAAACTTTCTCCCATGTTGGTATGTTTAAATCCATCTGGATCTTGTTTGCAATAATTGTATTCTATGATTATGAAATCTAGCAAATAGACATCAATACCACATTCCTTGATGGAAAACTTGAAGAGGATGTGTATATGACACAACCATAAGGTTTTTTCACTCTAGGAAATGTTGGAAAGGTTTGTAACCTACAAAGGTCCATTTATGGAATAAAGTAAGCTTCTCAAAGCTAGAATATTTATTTCAATGATGTAATCAAAGAGTTTTATTTTATCAAAAATGAAGATGAGCCTTGTGTTTATAAGAAGGCTAGTGGGAGAATTGTTTTTTTCCTAATCTTGTATGTAGAAGACATACTCATCGTAGGAAATGATATACCTACTTTACAGTCTATTAAGACTTGGTTAGGTAGTTGTTTTCTATGAAAGATTTGGGTGAGGCAGTGTATATCTTATGAGTTAAGATATATAGAGATAGACCAAGACAACTCCTAGGTCTGATTCAAAGTACATATATAGATAAAGTACTGAAAAGGTTCAGCATGGATGAATCCAATAAATGAATTTTGCCTATGAAATATGGCATATCTCTTTCGAAGGAAATATGTCCTTCAACTCCATAAGAAAGAGAAGAAATGAATAAGATTTTGTATGATTCGTCTATTAGTTATATTATATATCCATGATATGTACTTGACCGGATGTATCATATGCTTTAAGCATGACGAGTATGTATCAAGTAAATCCTAGTGAAAGTCACTGGGTTACAATTAAAAATATCCTTAAGTACTTTCAAAGACCTAAGGATACATTCCTTGTATATGGATGAGAATATAGCTTAGTGTAAAGGGTTACATGGATGAAAGAATCTAAATTGTCAAGGATGAATCACGATCGCAATCAAGTTTTGTGTTTTTTTCTTAATGGAGGTGTTATGAGATGGAAGAGTTCAAAGCAAGACACAGTAGTTGATTCTACAATAGAGGTTGTATACATTACAACAGTGAGCAACAAAAGTGTTGTTTGGATCAAAAAGTTAAAATATGAACTAGGGGTTGTTCCCAACATATCAAATGCTATAGAACTCCATTGCGACAACAATGGAGCCATTGCACAAGAAAAGGAATCCATATCTCATCAACGATCCAAACATATTCTTAGGCACTTTCATCTAATTTGAGAGATTATAGATTGAGGAGATGTGGAAATTTGCAGGGTACAAATAGATGATAACATTGCTGATCAACTGGCGAAACCTCTGGCATAACAAAAGCATGATAGTCACAATTAGTCACTCGATATTAGTTATGTGAGTGATTTGTCATAATGCTAGTGGGAGATTGTTAGAGTATGCCCAAAGACCAATCATTAGATGATTGTAATGATACATTTTATTTGTTAGTTTTATTGAATAAAGACATTGCCATTATTTATTTAAGTTATACTTATGTGTCTCAAATAAATTGAAAGATAATAAAGTCCATATAATAATGTGATTATTATTAAATATCCTTATTCATGTATTATTATGGGTATGTATAGTAATAATACATTTAAGGTTAACATAGAGTAGATTGATAACAAAGAGCAGTCATTGACACGGAGATGTCAAAATCGATACATGAGTATATTGTTAGAGAATAATATATTGGATTGACCCACTATGAGCATATGTCTTGGATTATTATGTGATGGTAACAACATTGCTCAGGGTAATTACTATAAGTATAACCCTCAGACTTGAGATCATTACTATCTCAACATATATTGGTGTATGTTTTGATATAGTTGAACATGCTCCGCAATTGGTTGCACTATAAAGACTGATATTGAACATATCATGATATATTTAGTGAGGCGTGAATGATGAAAATATGATTTGTCTTTCCTACATAATAGGAAATATATCACAACCCACTTGATTGAGTGAGACTAGAAATTCATGGCCATGCTCGAATAAGTTGATATGAGATATCAGAAGTTTTTCGTTCATTATAATATACTCTAGATATTAAGAAACAATAGATGGGCCATACAAGTGTGACTATTCCAAGACTTGTGCCTATTCTAGATATAAAGGATAAAATAATATAATATATGGAAAGAGTTAGTCACAAAAATGTTATATTGAATCATGACTTACTGTAACTTAGATGACAATGATATATTGCTAGATGTTACTAATTGTTTGTAATATTAGAAATTACACTATTGTTACAGGAACCTACAAGGTCACACCCTAGGGTTGAAATGAGAAAATATTAAACATATTTTAATTATACAATTAATTGTGCATGATCGAAGAATATAACTAAAGTTTATATATATATATATATATATATATATGAGATATATATAATTTTAATTATCTCGAATATAATAAACAAATATTATAAGAATGTAATTTTGATTACAATTCTTTTAACGGTTATTTGATTCAGAGTAATTAAATTTGGATTTAATTAATTCAGAATAAAAAAACCCTAAAGGTTTCATAACTGATATAAAAAGATAAGAAAGGTATATGAGCCACACTTAATATTTTAGACGAAGTTTCTCAAAACAGTTTTTCAAAAAAGAAAATTATTTACTATCAACTGAGTGTATTGAGTAGAGGATGATACGTTAGCGTTGAGGCCTAGGATTCCAATCATTCGTGATTGCACTATCGAATTTCTATTTTTCCATGAACCCAAGGTAGATCGCGCATCCCTTCCTCCCGATTTCAAATTTTGGTCATGAATCACTTGTGAGATCGTCAGATAATTGTTTTGCTGCGCAATGGGGTGTAGCGACGATCCTAACAGCTTTAGTATGTATGAAAACCATCTTGTTGTTTATAAATATACATATATATTTCAGCTAGTGCCAAGACACTTAATTTTTCCTATCTAGGTGCAAATGTCCCAAGTACTAGAAAGGAGTAAGTTAGTCCAGTGTATGTTTCCAATGCAGAATTTTGAATCTCGCCTTAGGTACCTGAGCGTACCATGAGTATACTGGAAGAGTGTGAGTCCCGAGATGTAATAATCTCTCCATCTACACCATGATGTCTACCCCAACTTATGTGTTTAATGTTATCGTATGTTTATAATATACATGCTAGCATGCCTCGTGTGATGAATGCATTTAGTATCATAGGATTATTTGTGTGGCATTGAGTTTGTGAGCTTAGTGTTCGGAATTCCCTACAAAAAATTTATCTATTTATGACAAAGTTTTTATATAACGCTATGTATAACATCACCAAATATACCATAAACATGATACTTTTTTTGTCTTCGTCACATTTAATGATCGATGTTATGCTTTTGATGATTCAAAATTTACTACAACAAATTTATCCATTTATGACAAAAATTTTGTATGACGCTATGTATAACGTCACCAAATATACCACAAGCATGACATTTTTTTGTTTTCATCACATTTAGTGATTGATGTAATGTATTTGATTACAATTTTAAAAACGACCATTCATTTTTTTCACTATATATTTGGAGACAAAATTTACCTCCAACAGAAAATAGTGTGAAATCTTTCAATGACATTTATATCAAATGGCGAATTCTTAAAATCATCTATAATGAATTGGAAGTATAAGTGAAGATTTATTATTCTGACAATATGATTTGAATTAGTGACGTTGTAAATTTGTTTCTAATAAGTTTCATTTGTGACAATTTGATTTGTCATATTATAAGAACCTACACAAGAAAAAAATATTTGTTTCGTGCGTAGGTTCTTAGGAGGATCATTGATGAGGCATCGTCTAGTTTATTTTCTAGATCGTTTGAGGCAAAAAGTATGTCTTGAGTTATTTTAGAGGGCGTGAACTATTCATAGACATTAAATCTGAGTCATAACTCTATTATCAAAATACTTACTATGATGCATTTTTGGGATGTATTTGAGAGCTTTCTCTTTTGTAAACTTATTATACTTATGCTTCCCTATTTGATGTCAAAAACAATATCTTAATGATGATTATGATCTCTATGTTAAAGGAAATTTTTGGATTGGCCACTCCGAAGGTTCCGTGTAATGCTTTAACTCTCCTGTCTTGGTCGAATCGAATTAGGGTGTTACAATAAAAAAGTTGCAAACATTTTTATCCATATTGTATTTTCATATTATATAATGCTATATTACTTTTTTCTTACATTTATCTATCTATCATTTTATGAACTTATTAAATGATGTTAGTGATACAAGAGAATATTGTTCTCCTTAGAGTTTTCGGATTTGAGCAGCTGTGTCTGCAGGATGTGCATGCGTTGATGATAGATCAAAAAAAAAATATGAACATATACTAATTTATAATCAACCCAGTAGATTAACTATGTCATATTATATCATAAATATCATCATAATAACTCATTTATTATCAACACTGGATAATTACTCGTTTGTTATTAATATATGATATACATCATATGCATGCTTTTATTATTTTTTAATATATGCAATATTTATAAATATAATCATATAATTATATTAATTTTAATATATGTTTAGGCATAAATTTAGAGTTTTCAGGTTTGGACTTGGATTAAGATTGATTCGAATTGTTATGGGCTTGAGTTTTCTCGTAATCAAATATTTCATACTAAAACTTTTATTAGATTTTAATTTTTTTGTCGTTTTATTTTTTTCAAGCCCATATTTTATTGAGTTGGAATTTTTACAAACTCGAATTTTATCAAACTTAAATTGTTATTATTTTGTTACAATGCTTTTTTAAACTCTAAAAGTGAGTTAAGAAATTATGTTTCTCGTTTATTAATTTTGATTTTTTTAAATATTAGTTAAGAACACACATAGAATCCTTAATCCATTTCTGAAGTTAAAAAAAGACTATCAACTATTATTCAAATAGTTATCTTTTTTTAACACAAGGAAAAAAGGAGTGAAAATCTTTAGATTATAGAGATATCTTCATGGAGAATAGAAGCAACAACAGGGGTTGACATAGCTGCATCAGTCCGAAAGGTTGATTCCAAGCATCCTTGGATCGGTTCCCTTCTCGCCCAATGTGCAGGAACCGAATACACTATTATCGAGAAAGCATTTCAACCAGATGAGGCACCATATGTGAAATACCATCCATACTCACACCTTGTTGAACAAGTGAAAACGCCTCTTTACAATTACTTTCAACCTGAATTTGCCTCGTACCAATCTCCCAAGCCAAGTTCAAACCTTCAACGATACCCTAGAGCTCCGCGTCTAAGATCGAGCAAGACACCAATGCTCTAGAAAACCCCAAAATCCATTCGCTATGTGAGTCGCATATAATTCCGCCATACGTTGCTAGACCGATACCTGTATGCCTGGACCCATCAATATTAATCATCAACCAGCCTGGTGAGGGAGGACTCTAAGTAGTAGTGAGGCGTCCAGGATGGGTTTTCTTACGGGTAACTGCAATGTGCGCTTCATCAACCATCCTTCGGGTCTGATGGATTACACTTTCCATATCCAGGTTATCTAGATAAAATACTCCTGTTGCGTCGTGTACATAAACACGAAAGAACAGATCCAAAAAGGATATCACAATCATTACCATTAACCAAAAGGTGGGTGGTGTTCCGAATATTCATATGAATCCAGTCCCTAATATCCAAGCTAAGGAATTCATTGAGGCGCGACGGTTTAACAAGAATAGCCTAAGTCGAAAGAGCAATCGTACACGATTGAAATATATGCACAAGGGACTTGACGACAGCCCCACAAAGCTGACACTTGAGATTATCCGAAATATGTCGATGGAATCGTTCAACAGTAGTCATCAATCATTGCTTAAAAATCAACCAGAAAAGCATTCTAATACGAGGAGGACCTCTGTATCTCAAAATACAATTCTACAAACCATTATCCCCATCGTTGAGATTGCCAAGCCGCTTCTTATACGCACCTTCGTAACTAGTTGCACTATAAAGACTGATATTAAACATATCTTGATATATGTAGTGGGATGTAAATTATTAAGATATGATTTGGGCTTCCTACATAATAGGAAATATATCAGGACACTTCATTGAGTGAGACTAGAAATGTATGGTCATGCTCGAATAAGTTGATATGAGATATTGCAAATTATATATTAATTATAGGCTACTCTAGATATCAAGAAATAATAGATGACCCATACAAGTGTGACTATTCCAAGACTTGTGCCTATTTTGGATATAAATGACAAAAGGATATAAAAGAGTCAGTCACAAAGATGATATATCAGTCACGAAGATGATATGTCTAATCATAATTTCTTGTAACTTAGGTGACAATGATATATTGCTAGATGTCATTCATTGTTTGTAAGACCATAAGGTTGAAATGAACAAATATTCAATGGATTGTATTGTACAATATAACTAGAGTTAATAAATGTATATTTGATATACATATAATTTAATTGTCCCGAATAAAATAAGTATACATTAAAAAAATGTAATTATGATTACAACTCTTTTAATAAATATTTAATTTAGAATAATTAAATAAGATTTTATTTCAAAATAATTAAATAACATTTTAATCAATTCATAATTACAAAAACTATAGAAGTTAGGGTAACTCGTGTATATAAAGATAAGTAAGGGTCTAGCAGTCCTTCTTGATCTTTTATCCAATTTTCTCAAAACCTTTTTGGAGAAAAGTGAAAATATTTACTCTCAATCGGGTGAACTAAGTAGAGGCCGAGACATTTTTTGTGGAGGCTTGCGATCCGAGTCGTTCTGATGGCTATTACCGTTGTTGTAATCTTTTTTTTTCAAGGAACCCAATGTAAGTAATCGTATCCCTTTACTCCCATTTCAATTTATCGTACATGGATCACTGGTGTGACTATCTAGTTTGTTTAAGTTGCGCAATGGAGTGCGCCGATGGTCATAACAAAAACAAGACTAGTTCGATTCATATCTGAAGGGACCAAACAATTCACAAAACAATCCTGAACAAGACGACAAACCACCGTGCTAACCACCTCCTAATTTTCTTGGGGAAAAAAAAGCCTGAAAACCATCGACACTAGGCGCTTTTAGGGGTTCATATCAAATACCGCTTGGCGATTTTCTGCATCCGAGACATCAGCGGAAGGTATATCCGCAGTCCCATCCGACAAAGGGGGGAAAACACCATGGGCATTATAGGGGTAACCAGGCTCACGCCCACTAGTAAATGATCAATTATTCACATTACCGTAAATATTTATAAAATGTTAAAGTCTTATTAATGGAACCCAATTAAATATCATTAATGGGATCCAATCTGTAGTGATAAGATTTGAATCCAAAATTCTATAATAACATATTCATGAAAAATTCAATTATTCAAAAAAACATGCAATTTAAAATAAAGTAAATGATTCAATAAAGAAAATTATTTAAAAATAACAAACAACATGCTCCGTGCTTTATAAAAACAAAAGCAAGCAATTAGAATTTATTATAGAAGTCTGAACAGAATCAACTTTTAGAATGTGGAAAATCTTATATTCCTCTAGAAATTATTTCATATCAAAGAAAAATAATTAAATATACTAATTTATAAACAAAATGAGTAATTCATATCACATGACTCGCATCATTCTAGCTTACAATAAAAGTACTTTTGATAAGATATATAGGTCACATAATATCAATATTTATTGTTAAATATCAAGAGTGAGATTTAGGTCACATAGCATTAGCTTCTAACACTCGTTTAGTTTATTCCTCTAAATTATTCTAAATAAATATGGGTAACTTCAGCATCAAAGCAACGTACAACTAGCATTTCAAGTGCCACTATACTAATTTGAATATATCAAGATATTTCTCATACAACACTAGACAATCATCATACACTAGTAACTCTGGTATTCTCATTGTTATCTGAATGTCAAACAAAGACATAAGCCTTATAGAATCTTATGTCATAATATTCTTTTGTTTAATCAAACACATTTAATGAAGTTTTACTTTAAAGCTTTTTAATAGGTTGATTACATCTTTAGACTCCTCACTCAAGCCTCTCCTTAAAGCAAGGTTATCTAGCCTTTCCTTCATGTTGGTATTGATACCTATCCTCAGGTATCTATACCAAGCCTAAAATATCGATACTCACCATAAGTATCAGTACAAGAAAATGACTCAAAGTTCATTTTAATTAATCCTTAGCGTTAGATATCGATACCAATTTGGCTCTCAAAATTGATAAAAATACACCTTTTACTGATACATTATTTAGAGTATTGATATTTCCCTTAAATATTGATATTAATTTTAGCCCTAAAGTTTAAATAAAAACCCTAATATCAATACTACTTGTCGTAACCGTTTTTCGCCCGAAGGGAAAAGACCGATATCGACTCGGGGGTTTTCTCTTTGAAATGATTTTCAAAATGTGAGGAGTCGCCACCAATCATTTAAGGTGCGATTGGAACACCGTAAAAACAGGGTGATTTTAATAAAACATTTTATTTTAATAAAATACCGAGTTTTGGGGTCTGCGAAAAATCCAGAAATCAGGTTCGGGAGTCAGTTACGCGTGGGGAAGGATTAGCACCCCCACAAGCGCCCAAAATTGGTACCTAATTGATTACCCTATATTTAAAATCAGAAATTTTGAATTCGATCTTTATTTAATTTAAAAATTATTAAGGATGCAAAGTTGAAAAGGGTATTGTTTATCGAGACCAATAGCATTCACCCCCGAGTGTAAATGCGGGAGATCAACTATTTTGTCTAATAACCGAACATTGCCTCATTTTTAGAAAACATGATGTGGTTTTAAAAAAAAGATGTCGACTTATTTGGGAAATTACCAGTAGTCACCCCCTGAGCACGATCGCGGAGGATATACTATTAATTCCTTAATAAGTGAACAGTGCCTTAGATTTGTAAAAACAACGCAATCCAATAAAATTTTATTTGTCCTAATTAACTAAAAGTAAATCTAAGGCCTTTTTCTAACTTAAAATGTCAAATTATGAAAATTAAGGAACATAGGGGCTCAAATCTAAAATGTAAGTTCTAGTATTAATACTTAATGTTATATATTAAAATATATTAAATATTCACGTATTAGAAAGTTTCTCTTAATAATTTTAAAATGATCGAATATTACCCTTATTCAATTTATTTCAATTCGAGTCAAGCAATTCTTATGAGGATACCATGCGAGATTAATTAAGACTAAAATGAACTAAAATGCAAACAACATGCAAAAATTAAAATAGAACCTACACCGATGTGCACCCAAATTACATATTTACATACATAGCATGCATAAAAATAATAACATACAAAATATTTAATATAGTATATTACGCTTAGTAAGCAAGGATTAACAATATATCATATAGGTATAAATTGAAAATTCATAAATAGTAATATAAGAAACTTTCTATATTTTCATATCTATTTATAAATATATATTATCAACTTAGGATAAAAAAATAATTATATTACATCTAGAAAATTCAAAATTCAAAATACACATACATATATGTGTATATATATATATATATTACAAGATATTTATTATATAAGTAACATATCAAAATAAGGTAACTATACTACAATATACATATAATATAGCATATAAAATTTATGATATAAAAATTTTAAACATTTACGGCAGTAATGTAATCAAATTAAGAATCAAGTAATATGAACACAATAAAGAATATTCTCACCAAATGCTTAAATTCAAATAATTAAACACGGTAATGAAAGCTAATAAAAAGGAAAAGCCTTGGTCAAAGAGTGGTAAAACATTATCTATAACTAAAATTAAGGAAAATTAAAATGTTCATGAATATTATCAAATACAATAATTTACAAAAAATGCAAATAAACCAAAAAGGAAAGCAAGTAAAAAAAAAAAAAACCATGCATTTAAACAAAATTAAAATCAACCGAAAATAAAAGGGCAAGTAAAAATATATTAAAGGAAATAACACGGAATTGAGATAAGATAATAAAAAATACGGGGACTAAAATGGAAGCATTCAGAATCACATGTCAAAATTGAAATAAACAAAAGTAAATGGCTCACGGTGACTATAACGAGCACGCGAAAAAATAGAGGACAAAAGTTAAAAGCATAACAGTTTTAATCAAGGACTAATATATAAAAACTCCAAGAACAAAGACTTTCTTGAGCTATTTACCCATACACCCATAAGGATGAAACACTAACTCCTAAAAACTACGTAGTTTTGGGGATCCCATATATCTATATATATACTATTATAACACTAAACCTAATTCCCCATTCTTTCTATAATATGCGGCAGCCTCTCCTTCTTCCCCATTTCAATTTTTTTTTTGTTTCTTTATTTCCATGTAAATCCAACCGGTGGCCATGAACAACCATGGCCACTACCCTATGCTGCCCCAACGAGGGTTCGTTCTCCTTCGAAACAATCGAAATATCGACCCTAAAACTTTATTTTCTCTAAATCAAACTTTTAAACCTTCCAAACCCCTCCAAACCGCAACCTAATAATAAAGAATGTATCTCGAACGCTCCGACGAAGCTTGGTCGTTGGTGAGAGCCTTAAATCCGAGATGAGTTTTTTTTCTTAATTTTTTCTATCGTTTTTTGAATATTTTTTTATTTATTTTCTTTAGAAATTTACAGTAAAAAATATAAACAAATAAAACTACAAAAATACCTTTAACTTTGATCTTTTATTGCTTTGTTTTCTCTTCTTAAAAATACAGAAAAACTGAACCCCCGATTGCTTCTGTGTTGGTGATTTTTCCCTGTTACATATATAAGCCTCTGAGAAAATGAAAATTCCCCCAAACTATTTTTCTTCTGACCAAACCCCCTACTGTTCTTTCTATCGAAAAATCGAGAGCCCCCTCCCCTCTGTTCGAATGGGTTCCATGCTTTTATGGTTACTGTGTAGTGTATTTTCCACTGATTGTCGAGTAATGGAGGATTAGGTTCTTTATTTTTTATTGTTTTAGTGGGTGGCTGAATTGGTGCTGATTTGGTGCTAATTTGCAGATGAGTGGAGGTTGCATTAGCACATTGGTGGTATTTGGCGTGGAGAAAAGCATGGGTACATGGTGGGAATAATAAAAGATGATATTTAATTAGGGGTGGTGGAGATAATGCTTGTAGTGGAGCATGGTGGAAAAATGAGGTGTCTACAGTTGCCCCTCTTTGCTCATTCTTGTGTCGACAAGAATAGGGCAAAGACGAAGAGACAATGCATTTTTCGCCTGGTCAACTTCATGGTTTGAAATATGATAAGGAATATGTTCCGCTACCACTCAGGAAATATCAGATCTGGGGATGTCGATCCATTTCACTGTTCTTCAGGGAAGATTGAATCAGGGTAGACTTGTTCCGCTGTCACAGGGAATACCAAACCTTGGAAAAAAGAGATATGTTCCGCTTCTTCTGAAGGGAATATCAAATCATGGAAAAAGAGACCTGTTCCACTTACTCTGAAGGGAATGTCAGATCTGGTAGACTTGTTCCACTTACTCTGAAGGGAATATCAAATCTTGGAGAAGAGAGACCTGTTCCGCTTACTCTGAAGGAAATATCAGATCTTGGAGAAAATAGATTTGTTCCACTTACTCTGAAGGGAATATCAAATCTTTGAGAAGAGAGACCTGTTTCGCTTACTCTGAAGGAAATATCAGATCTTGGAGAAGATAGATTTGTTCCACTTACTCTGAAGGGAATATCAAATCTTTGAGAAGAGAGACCTGTTCCGCTTACTCTGAAGGGAATATCAGATCTGGCAGACTTGTTCCACTTACTCTAAAGGGAATATCAAATCTTGGAGAAGAGAGACCTGTTCCACTTACTCTGAAGGGAATATCAGATCTGGGGGAGTTGATCCATTAAATCGGGATCGAACCTAAAAATTAAACATTAACCTTTGTTAATATGTGTTTGAGGATTCGAAAACATCATACCTGAAAATCTTGAGAAGATAAGTTTTGGAAGAAATTTCTCTTGCGGAAGCTTGTATTGCCACGACCAAACATGGAAATTCTAATTGGTTATTTCTTTGTTGGGTCTTTACATCTTTGCCATTTCTTTTAGGAGAATCTGCAAGCACTCATTATTATGCATTTTATGTCATGATCATGTTTATGCCTAAAATGTGTGCAATGATGCAATTATTTTGAGGGTATTTTCTTTTCAAACGAGAATTTTCTTTTGTTAATGGCCTTGTACTTCAGACTGATTTGGGCACGAAAAATCAACAGCAGTTTATCTCAATCGAAAACCCTGATTGGGCACTCTTTGGTTGAGCCTGACTCTGATTCTCTTTACTCTTTGAACCCATGTGCTTCTCATGACCCACTATTTAATTAGTGACAAAACCTCTTGGGTTATCCTCAATTGTTAAGCATTCGCGTATATCCCAAGGCTTTAACTTCTTATGGTCTAACATTGCATAAGCCTTATGCTAAAACCATTTTCGGCTTCAGAATATCTGTATTTCCAAAACTTTTTGTACAATAATGCACAATGATCTCATGTTTCCCGAGCTAATCTATATGTTTTTATTTTTAATCAGGATGCTTACAATGCGGTTAAAAACATCTTTTTATTTATAAATAAAGAGTTTTTTTTTTTTTTTTTTTTTTGAGTGAATACATGACAAACTTTTAAAAGGAATAATCAAAAGAAAATACAGTAGGCGTCATCAGACATCAATAGTATGAATGCTTTTGAACTGGCACGCCGTAAGAGGACCCGAGTGTAGCTTCTGTCAAGGAGATCTTGAGGATTATGGTAATGCGTAAGGGTGTGAAGTTCCCCCAATACTGCCAAATTCCCGACTGTTGAATGCCATAAGCCAGTGTTTGAATCTCATTTACTTTCTGGTTACCCAACTAATTCAGCTCCACCATGCACGAATTCTGAATTTACACAATTCTCAAGCCGCCCTTTACGGGTTTTCAACCTGAGACCTTTTCTGGTTACAAGGCGTCCTTTACGGGTTTTCATCTTGAACCCTCCTTTTATTTTTTTCTTTTCTTTTTTTTCTTTCTTTCATTTTTCATTTTTTGTCTTTTTCATTTTTTTTTTCAAGCGAAATACTTCTTGACTACATCAGCATTCACAGGGTTAGGTAACTCTGGTCCATCCATCTCGGTGAGGATCAAAGCTCCTCCAGAAAAGGCCCTCTTTACGACATAAGGTCCTTCCCAATTTGGCATCCATTTTCCTCGAAAGTCTTTCTGAATTGACAAAATCTTTTTTAGCACCAAGTCTCCTTCTTGAAACTCTCGTGGACGAACCTTTTTATTATGTGCCCTTATCATACGTTTCTGGTACATTTGCCCATAACAGATAGCTTTTAATCTTTTTTCCTCAATCAGGTTCAACTGATCATACCTAGATTGCACCCATTCTGCTTCATCTAACTTAACCTCTGACAGCACTCGTAGTGACGGAATCTCGACCTCAATGGGTAACACAGCCTCCATGCCATAAACTAAAGAAAATGGAGTTGCTCCAGTGGACGTCCTTACTGAAGTTCGATAATCAAACAGAGCGAATGGTAGCTTCTCATGCCAGTCTCTATAAGTCTCAGTCATTTTCTGTATGAGCCTCTTGATGTTCTTATTAGCTGCCTCTACCGCTCCATTCATCTTTGGGCGATAAGTGGTGGAATTATGATGTTTAATCTGGAACTGTTTACATACTGACTCCATCATCTTATTGTTTAAATTCAAGGCATTATCGGTGATGATCCTTTCTGGTAGCCCATACCGACAAATAATTTCTCTCTTCAGGAACTTGCAAACTGTTGACTGAGTGACATTTGCATAGGAGGCCGCTTCTACCCACTTAGTGAAGTAGTCTATTGCCACGAATATAAAACGATGGCCATTAGAAGCTTTGGGTAAAATTTGCCCAATGACATCCATGCCCCACATAGAGAATGGCCATGGAGCAGTCATTACGTGCAATGGATGAGGAGGGGTGTGGAGCTTATCTCCATAAATCTGGCATTTGTGACATTTTCTGGAGAAATTGATACAATCAGTTTCCAGGGTTGACCAATAATATCCAAATCTCATTATTTGTTTAGCCATTGCGTGTCCATTAGCATGAGTACCACATACTCCTTCATGCACTTCTTCAATAATTGTTCTGGCTTCTTTGGCATCCACACATCGCAACAAGACCTGACTATGACTCTTCTTGTACAAGATATCACCATCAAGCACATACCCTACCGCCATTCTTCGAATAGTTCTTTTGTCATTCTCAGTGGCATGCTCAGGGTAGCTTTGATATTTAATATATTGCATGATGTCGTAATACCAAGGATTTACATCATTTTCATCTTCTATGCTATAGCAATGGGCTGGATACCCGTAAGCTTGCATCGTAATAGGCATCATGCTTGAATATTCATTGACTTTGTAGGCTGCTGCCAAAGTGGCCAGAGCATCCGCCATTTGATTCTCTTCTCTGGGAAGGTAATGGAATGTCACTCTCTCGAATTCTTTAATGAGCTCTAGGACCAACTTACGGTATTCCACCAACTTCGTATCCTTTGTTTCCCATTCACCTCTGAGTTGATAAATTACCAGTGCTGAATCCCCGTATACTTTGAGTGTTTTCACTTTACGCTCAATGGCCGCTCTAAGACCCAGAATACATGCTTCATACTCGGCCATGTTATTTGTGCAATCAAAATTCAATCGGCTGGTGAAAGGATAGTGTTTTCCACCAGGTGAGACGAGAATTGCCCCAATCCCGTGCCCCAAGGCATTCGAGGCACCATCGAAATTCATCTTCCATTGTTCATTATTATAGGAAAATGCCTCCTCAGTTGAAATAACCATTAAATCTTCGTCTGGAAAATCAAAGTTCAGTGGTTCATACTCTTCAGAAGCCCTACTTGCAATGAAATCGGCCACAACACTTCCTTTAACTGCTTTTTGACTTACATATTGGATATCAAATTCAGACAATAAGATTTGCCAACGAGCCAATCTTCCAGATAAAGCAGGTACACCCATTAGATATTTCAGAGGATCAAGTTTAGATATCAGCCAAGTAGTGTGATACAACATATACTGCCTGAGCCTTCGGGTAGTCCAAACTAAAGCACAACACAACTTTTCTATTGACGAGTACCTTACCTCACAATCAGTGAACTTTTTGCTGAGGTAATAGATTGCTCTTTCTCTTTTTTCAGTTTGATCATGTTGCCCTAATACACACCCCATTGAATTCTCAAAGATTGACAAGTAGAGGATTAATGGTTTGCCTGATATTGGTGGCATTAAGACTGGAGCATTCGATAAATATCTTTTTATTGCTTCAAAAGCTCCTTGGCAATCATCATTCCATACTCCTGGGTTATTTTTACAGAGAAGGCGAAAAATAGGGTCACACTTCTCGGTTAATTGCGAAATAAATCGGGCAATATAGTTTAATCTTCCCAGGAATCCTCGAACTTCTTTTTGTGTTTGTGGGGGTGGTAAATTCTGAATAGCTTTGACCTTGTCAGGATCCACTTCAATCCCTTTTTTGCTTACTACAAACCCCAAGAGTTTTCCCGATGTTACCCCGAAGGTACACTTGCTTGGATTGAGTTTTAACTGGCATTTCCTTAATCTTTGGAAGAGTTTCCTTAGATTCTCGATGTGTTCTTCCTCCGTTTTAGCTTTAACAATCATATCATCAACGTAGACCTCTATTTCCTTATGCATCATGTCATGGAATAGTGTTACCATGGCCCTTTGATAGGTTGCCCCTGCATTCTTCAGCCCAAACGGCATCACCTTGTAACAGAACGTGCCCCACATGGTGATAAATGTAGTCTTTTCCATATCATCTGGATGCATCTTTATTTGATTGTAACCTGAAAACCCATCCATAAATGAAAATAGAAAATTTCCAGCCGTATTATCCACCAGGGTGTCTATGTGTGGCAAAGGGAAATTATCTTTCGGACTGGCTCGATTAAGATCTCTGTAGTCGACACACATACGAACTTTTCCATCTTTTTTTGGTACTGGAACAACATTCGCTACCCATTCCGGATACTTGGCTACTTTTAGGAACCCAGCATCGAATTGCTTCTTTACTTCTTCTTTAATTTTAAGCAGCATTTCAGGTCGCATCCTTCTGAGCTTTTGTTGTACCGGTTTACATTCAGGCTTTATTGGCAATTTATGTACCACTAACTCAGTGTCTAAACCTGGCATGTCCTCATACGACCAAGCAAACACATCTTTGTAGTCTTGAGCAGCATAATCAGACTTTTTCGTCCCTCAGTAGATATGATGGTGCCAATTTTTATCTCCTTTTTATCTTCCTCTGATCCCAGATTCAAGATCTCAATGGGCTCTTCATGAGGCAGAATTTGTTTATCTTCTCTCTCTACCATTTTTAGTAGTTCAGAAGGTAAGTCACTTCCCTCATCACTATCATAACCTTCAACTTCCCCTTGACATATGGGCAGCTCGAAATCTATCTTCGGGTCAAAGTCATCAGCATTCATACTATTGATACCAGAGGTCCTGAAAGAATAACGAACGAGAGGATATATACATATACAAATACAGGAGGATCTAACCCATATCAAAATAGAATGAAATAATAATATATAATAAAGAAATAAATAAAAAAATGCAATAGATGATGTTTGCCATTTCGTGAATTAACAGGAATGCATCATTTATTAAAAAACAGATAGATTAACCCCTTACAGAAGATCACATATTGTCTCAAGGTTTAGACAATAGGGAAAGTTTTTGTGCATTACTCTGAAATAGTTTTGTAAACTACAGGTAATTCTTCTGCAGTCCAATTGTTTAGCACAAAGCCTGGTGGTGCAGGGTAAATGTCCATAGCCACTCCATCTTCGATTCCTTCCTCTGATATCACATTTATACCCAAATCCCTCAGGGCATTTTCAATAATAGGCTCTTTAGATGATCGGTCCCCCTGAAACATGTGGCCCCCTGATATGAAGGTGTCACGCAGCGATGGGAAAATCATAGGCTCCCACTTAATATCCTCTCTGGCTAACCTGGCTCTCCTCTTTTCCTGGCTCTTTTGAACATTTTTCAATTTTTCCTTTAAGGTCGGGTGATATCCTAGACCAAAACGATCTAGCTTAAAACCGGGAAAAACTGGACTAATATTCCCCTGTAAGCGACTCCCTAGCCCTCTTCCAACCTTGGCTCCTCTTCCCAGGGTCATTTTCAGTCCCATTTTGGTACAGTTTGATAACCTAGGCTTTGGAATTTTCTTTCTTTCAGCAACAAATGTGGCATTAATAAATTCCAGGGCTCTGAAAGAGCACTCGACTGCATCTTCATCTACTTCAACATATGGAGCGGTAGTAGATATGGAAGCAATGATATCTTCCTCGGCATTAAGGCATACCAATCTCCCCTCAATTACAAATTTGAGTTTCTGATGCAGAGTAGATGGAACGACTCCTGCCTGGTGGATCCAAGGCCTTCCTAACAAGCAGTTATATGAGGGCATTATATCCATTACAAGGAATTCAACCTCGTATGTTGATGGGCCTATGGTTAAAGGAATATCAATCTTCCCCAGCACCTCCTTCTTTGTTCCGTCGAAAGCTCGAACGATGCTTTGGCAATTTCTCATGTGTGTACTATCGACTGGTAATTTCTTCAAGGTTACTAATGGCATCACATTCAGGGCAGAGCCGTTGTCAATTAGTACTCGCGATAACGCATGTCCCTTGCATTGGATGGTAATGTGCAGGGCTTTGGGATTGCCCATCATTCCGGACGGGATCTCGTCATCAGAGAAAGAGATGAAGTTATCCGCCTGAATATTTGCAACCAGTCGGTCTATTTTTTCCACTGGTACATCTTTCGGTACGAAGGTCTGATTCAAAATTTTCAACAAGGCGTTTCGATGTGCCTCAGAGCTTAATAGTAAAGCTAGGATTGAGATACGAGCTGGCAATTTGTGTAATTGTTCAACAATGCTATATTCGCTATGTTTCAAGAATTTTAAAAACTCTACAGCATCATTCTCGGTTACAGGCTCATTAATTGTCGGCTCATCATTTTTCAATAATATCTCAACCCTTTTTCCTTTATCAACGGTCATCCTTTTCTCAGGTTCACTGGTCTGGTTGGAAGAATAACATCTCCCACTTCTGGTGAAATGACCTACCTCGTCCACCTCTTCCTTAGCAGCCTCTGAACTCTCAACATTCTTTAATTGGCATCCATACCTCCAAGGGACCTGCTTGTTGTCCTTATAAGGAAAGACGACGGAGGCGTGATCACTATTTTAGGGATTAACCTTTCCATAGTCTGGGCTTTCGGTGTGATGACTAAAGGGCAGTTGGTATTGTAAACTCCCTTAGATGTGCTTCGGAAGCGCAAATCTCAATCTCTTTCTCTTTCTTAGCTTTATGGTAAAATTCCATATCTTTACTATCCATCAGCCTTTGAACCAAAGCCTTAAACTCATCACAACTTTGAATGACATGATCCTCGCAACGGTGGTAGGGGCAAGCATGCTTATTTTCGTTAGCATTAAAGGTCAACCAGCCTATTTTGACCATTTGCCCCCATACCCAATGCATGGGTGACTTCACTTCTTTGACTTTGGTAATGATTTCGTTCCCTTTTTCTTCAATAACAGCATTAACTCCTGTCCCTGCATGGTTCGGCAGTGGGTTCTGAGCCACATTGGGCTGCTCCCTGTCACCAAAATTGATGACATTTCTTTGTCTTAATCTCTGCACCAACTTTTTAAAGGCCAGACAGTTTTCAATTGAATGCCCCGATGCCCCTGCATGATACTCACATTGAGCATTGATGTCAAACCATTTTGGGTAAGGAGGCTGTATTGGAGAAGTGTGGTAAGGTGACACCACATGTTTGTCATACAGGATCTGGAATAGTTCTTTATAGGTCATGGGGATAGGGTCAAATTGAACCCTTTCCCTTTCCTGTCTTGGTTCTTTCGCCCCTTGCTGGACAGGATTTAGTGCTGACGATACAGTGGCTTGTGGTCGAGATACTGTAATGTTATTAGAATCATATTTCTTCACATTACTGACCTCATTATCCTTCCTTCTTGCTGGAGGCTTTCGGCTAGATTCTCCCCCGTCTAGCTTCCCGCTTTTGATCGCCATCTCAATCATTTCTCCTGCATTAACTATATCAGCAAAATTCTTGGACGAATTTCCAATAAGATGTCCAAAGAAAGGGGCCCTCAGAGTATTTACAAAGAACATATTAGTTTCTTCCTCCTCTAATGGTGGATAAACTTGCACAGCCACATCTCTCCACCTTTGGGCATACTGCCTGAAGCTCTCGTTGGATCTTTTTTCCATACTCTGTAACAGAATTCGGTTTGGCCTCACATCTTTTACATGCTTATACTGCTCTAGAAAAGCCTTAGCCAAATCCTTCCAGGATTTAATATTAGCCCGACTTAGCTGATTGTACCAACGAATTGCTGATCCTGCCAGGCTTTCTTGAAAACAATGAATTAATAACTGATCGTTTCCCACATAGCCTGTCATTTTTCTGCAAAACATGGTAATATGTGCAGAAGGACAACTGGTGCCATCAAATTTCTCGAAATCTGGAACTTTAAACTTCGGCGGCAACACTAAATCAGGGACCAGACTTAGCTCTCTGGCGTCAATTCCATATAGGCTAGCATCTTCTTTCATAGCTCGGAATTCATGCTTCATTTGTTCCCATTCTTTCTTAATCTCCTTATCCTGTTCTTTTTTGTCTTCCTCATCCAGATCAGGGACATCTTCAATTGGTTGCGGGTTTGTAGAAGAGCCAGGTAGGTTTACTTGTATTTTTTTTGGTTGGATGGTTGTGGTTTGTTGTGCGTGGAAATGCGGTGGTGTGAAACCAGGGGGATATAATGGTTCTTCGGCAGTATGACTGATAATTGGAGTCTCTTCTCGGATTATACTATTTCCTTGTAGCAAACTAATCAACTTTGCCATCATGTCGTCTTGAGCCTTCATCATCTGTTCGCGCATATCCTCTTGCGCTTTCTTTAAATTCTCTTGCATTTCAGCTTGAGTTTTTTCAATTTGTGCGATCTTGTCATCCATTTTCTTGGTTGATTGACGAGTACCGTATGGGTGTGAGGTGTATGCCAGAATAACTACAAATGATTGGAAATTGTATTTTATTATTTGGTGAATTTTAATGAATGAATTGTTATAATGTAATCATTAAGATTTTAAAAATTTAGAAAAAAAAAACATATGAAAATGCTAATGCAAATGCAACCCGATATTGATTCCAAAATAACTTAGTTTATATAAAAAGTACTCAACAACACACAACGTCTAAGCACTTAGGCAAAGAGATTATATCGACATGATTACTAAACATAGAATATTGCCCTATTCCCTAATCTCTCGAGCTCTATCATCAATCCGATGATGCGGCGTTCTTCCTCTGATTCTGGAATCACAAAAACTCTTAAAGCTGTCGCTTCTTCAGATAATTCATAAACTTGGCGAGCTACATCGCGAGCCTGATCCACTGCTCTCTCCATTGCTTCATATTGCATTTGAATGGTGTCCTGAGCCTGTCGTAGAGCAATTCCAAGCTCTGGATTAGTTAATGGTCGGCTCTCTTCTAGCTGTTGGATTCGCTGATGAGATCTATGCACTATGACTTCTAACTCAGTAATCTTGGCTTTTAAGGCCTCGTTTTCTTGCATGGTTACCTCTTGTGCGGATGAGTGGATTAACCCTGCTCTTTCTAGCTCAACTATCTTCTTCTTTATCATCTCATTTTCTTTTTGAAGACTGTTGTAAGGGTTCCGAAAAGTCTCATCGATGCTAAGCAGCTGTGCTTTGAGTTGTTCAATCTGTGCTCGCCTTTGTGCTAATTCCTTGTTAGTCTCATCTCTTTGCTCTCTCAGTTTCCGAGCGTGTTGTATGGATCGTTTCTTTTCTTCTTGGCTTCTTCTTGCGCTTCTTTCTACCCTATCGAGTTTTATCTTTAGGGTCTTGGCAGTATGATGTAGATCTTGGGCTCTCATATTCCTCTCTAAGGCCCGAAAATCTTGGTTTAGCGCATCAAAATTCTCCTGGACCTTTTCTTTCTCTTTGGCCAATTGTTTTATCACTCCGTCCTTCTTAATCATTTCAAGTTCCCATATTGTTTTCTCCTCCGAAAAGCTTCTCTGTTCTTTTTCTCTCTTCAAATTCATCAGTCGCATTTCCTCTTTTAACAACTCTGTTTCTGTTGGGAGCCTCCTCAATCGCTCCTCCATAGTCAACTGGTCCTCTAAATTTGGCTTAGGTGTGTTGTTGTTAATTCTCTGCGACCTCCAAACCTCATAGGCCGGCGTGAATACAGGCTCTATCATCTTGAAGCTCATGCATTGAGGCTTCTGCCAAGCCGCGTAGATCTTTGAAATCCGCTCTCGGTAACCCGGAGTAGAGAAAGAAAACTCTGCCTCTTTCAGGCCATGGGTAGCTGGTACGAACTGTCGGGTACCAAACTGTCTGAGTACAATTAGCGGAGTATACCCGATAGCTCCCCATAATCCGTGTAGCATTATAAAACTATCATTACCGCACCTAAAAAGTATGTCCTCTTTGGGTAACCAATAAGCCTTCCATACTATCTCAGTATCTTTCATGTTACGGAGAGCTTCAACCCAGTCTTTCCTCTTGCGATGCTCTGGGATTTGGCATTTGTCGAGGAAATCCACTAGAGGTGAAAAATTTGATTGATGTCTCCGAGCCCAGCCTTTCTCGACTATCCAGGAGTGGCTCCACCACCAAACTAGTAATAGTGAAACACATCCGATGAATTGACCTCCCCCTAATCGTCTACACTGGTTCAGTGACAAGAATGTTTCTGCAAGGATGGCTGGTGCAGGATTCTTTCTAGCGACAGCTTCGACGAAATCGATTAAGGTGATGTCGAAGTGATCCTCATTCCTGGGGAAAATTACCAAACCATATACTGCAAGTGCGAAGTGATCTCTTCTTCTTTTCGACGGAGTTTGCTCGTAAATTAAACTCTTCAGCTGAGCCCAGGAGATCCCTTCATCACGAATGTACTCTTCAACCCACTCCTTGGTCTTTCCCGTCAACGTGATCATCTTGGCTATGAACCCTTTAGGTCGAATTGCCTTGGTGTAAATGGAATGTCTTCTAATATTCGGAATGTTCAGCAAAGTCGTATACTCCTCTAAGGTAGGGGTCATGTCTACTTTACCGAAAGTAAAACATCTGTAAGCTGGATTCCAACATTCGGCAAGGGCTCGAATCACCACTGAATTATTGGTACTCTCAGCAGCTCTACGATGTCGCCGTATATCCCTCTGAACAATGTCTTCTCATTATCATCCCAGGTGGACCAAATTCTGATAACTCAACCCAATGTGCCTGCCTGACTCGAATGATTACCTTTTCTGGAAAAACTGTATCTTCGGTAGTGGCAAGGCTGTCCCCGAACCGTGTTTGTTTGTATTCAGACCAGGTCTGAACACTGATTGCATTCTCAATCCCATCGGAAGACATTGTTGCCTTAAGCTTTTTTATAATAACTAGGTAATCTGGGAATCAATACCGTTTATTAAATGATGTGATATGATAATGATACATGCAATCAAGAAACAAAGCAATAAGTTAGTGATATTAGAATAATTAAAAAAATCAAAGAATAATTAGTAAAAATTTAAAGTATCGAATGCAAAATAATCAAAGAAAATAAAAAATCCTAACATCATGCGATCTAATTCTTCTAAGTTATGGCTTTAACGAGGTAGGCTTACTAAATTCTTTATATGAGGTTGGGTTCTTAACAAAAGGTTCCTAAGCCATCTTTACAACCTGCTAAGGTTGACCCCGATTCTGGCCCATTACAGACTTGCGAATCGGGTTCAGCTCAGGGGATCACACCACTAAAAGCGTACCTCGGAACTGATATCCGGATAGGCAACTTAGGGTGCTTTCCAGAGATACTTTGTCAGACCCACACAAGAAAGCCCAATGCTCCTCATGAGGTGTGACGTTTCTCTCTACTTAAGTATACTAGGATTGAGCTCAGGTTTAGAGCTATGATATGCAACAATTCTAAATATTTCACAGAAATGTAAGCATTAATCAGAGAGAAAATCTTTTTTTTTTGTTTTTTTTTGAAATAACATAATGAATCGTAAATTAAACAAGATTGAACTCATAATTTCCAAATAATAATATAGGGTAACCAACTCGTGGCTCGACTCTCAATTTTTTTTTAAAAAAAAAAAGTCCCCAGCGGAGTCGCCAAGCTGTCGTAACCGTTTTTCGCCCGAAGGGAAAAGACCGATATCGACTCGGGGGTTTTCTCTTTGAAATGATTTTCAAAATGTGAGGAGTCGCCACCAATCATTTAAGGTGCGATTGGAACACCGTAAAAACAGGGTGATTTTAATAAAACATTTTATTTTAATAAAATACCGAGTTTTGGGGTCTGCGAAAAATCCAGAAATCAGGTTCGGGAGTCAGTTACGCGTGGGGAAGGATTAGCACCCCCACAAGCGCCCAAAATTGGTACCTAATTGATTACCCTATATTTAAAATCAGAAATTTTGAATTCGATCTTTATTTAATTTAAAAATTATTAAGGATGCAAAGTTGAAAAGGGTATTGTTTATCGAGACCAATAGCATTCACCCCCGAGTGTAAATGCGGGAGATCAACTATTTTGTCTAATAACGAACATTGCCTCATTTTTAGAAAACATGATGTGGTTTTAAAAAAAAGATGTCGACTTATTTGGGAAATTACCAGTAGTCACCCCCTGAGCACGATCGCGGAGGATATACTATTAATTCCTTAATAAGTGAACAGTGCCTTAGATTTGTAAAAACAACGCAATCCAATAAAATTTTATTTGTCCTAATTAACTAAAAGTAAATCTAAGGCCTTTTTCTAACTTAAAATGTCAAATTATGAAAATTAAGGAACATAGGGGCTCAAATCTAAAATGTAAGTTCTAGTATTAATACTTAATGTTTATATTAAAATATATTAAATATTCACGTATTAGAAAGTTTCTCTTAATAATTTTAAAATGATCGAATATTACCCTTATTCAATTTATTTCAATTCGAGTCAAGCAATTCTTATGAGGATACCATGCGAGATTAATTAAGACTAAAATGAACTAAAATGCAAACAACATGCAAAAATTAAAATAGAACCTACACCGATGTGCACCCAAATTACATATTTACATACATAGCATGCATAAAAATAATAACATACAAAATATTTAATATAGTATATTACGCTTAGTAAGCAAGGATTAACAATATATCATATAGGTATAAATTGAAAATTCATAAATAGTAATATAAGAAACTTTCTATATTTTCATATCTATTTATAAATATATATTATCAACTTAGGATAAAAAAATAATTATATTACATCTAGAAAATTCAAAATTCAAAATACACATACATATATGTGTATATATATATATATATATTACAAGATATTTATTATATAATAAGTAACATATCAAAATAAGGTAAACTATACTACAATATATACATATAATATATAGCATATAAAATTTATGATATAAAAATTTTAAACATTTACGGCAGTAATGTAATCAAATTAAGAATCAAGTAATATGAACACAATAAAGAATATTCTCACCAAATGCTTAAATTCAAATAATTAAACACGGTAATGAAAGCTAATAAAAAGGAAAAGCCTTGGTCAAAGAGTGGTAAAACATTATCTATAACTAAAATTAAGGAAAATTAAAATGTTCATGAATATTATCAATACAATAATTTACAAAAAATGCAAATAAACCAAAAAGGAAAGCAAGTAAAAAAAAAAAACCATGCATTTAAACAAAATTAAAATCAACCGAAAAATAAAAGGGCAAGTAAAAATATATTAAAGGAAATAACACGGAATTGAGATAAGATAATAAAAAATACGGGGACTAAAATGGAAGCATTCAGAATCACATGTCAAAATTGAAATAAACAAAAGTAAATGGCTCACGGTGACTATAACGAGCACGCGAAAAAATAGAGGACAAAAGTTAAAAGCATAACAGTTTTAATCAAGGACTAATATAAAAAACTCCAAGAACAAAGACTTTCTTGAGCTATTTACCCATACACCCATAAGGATGAAACACTAACTCCTAAAAACTACGTAGTTTTGGGGATCCCATATATCTATATATATACTATTATAACACTAAACCTAATTCCCCATTCTTCTATAATATGCGGCAGCCTCTCCTTCTTCCCCATTTCAATTTTTTTTTTGTTTCTTTATTTCCATGTAAATCCAACCGGTGGCCATGAACAACCATGGCCACTACCCTATGCTGCCCCAACGAGGGTTCGTTCTCCTTCGAAACAATCGAAATATCGACCCTAAACTTATTTTCTCTAAATCAAACTTTTAAACCTCCAAACCCCTCCAAACCGCAACCTAATAATAAAGAATGTATCTCGAACGCTCCGACGAAGCTTGGTCGTTGGTGAGAGCCTTAAATCCGAGATGAGTTTTTTTCTTAATTTTTCTATCGTTTTTTGAATATTTTTTTATTATTTTCTTTAGAAATTTACAGTAAAAAATATAAACAAATAAAACTACAAAAATACCTTTAACTTTGATCTTTTATTGCTTGTTTTCTCTCTTAAAAATACAGAAAAACTGAACCCCGATTGCTTCTGTGTTGGTGATTTTTCCCTGTTACATATATAAGCCTCTGAGAAAATGAAAATTCCCCCAAACTATTTTTCTTCTGACCAAACCCCTACTGTTCTTTCTATCGAAAATCGAGAGCCCCCTCCCCTCTGTTCGAATGGGTTCCATGCTTTTATGGTTACTGTGTAGTGTATTTCCACTGATTGTCGAGTAATGGAGGATTAGGTTCTTTATTTTTTATTGTTTTAGTGGGTGGCTGAATTGGTGCTGATTTGGTGCTAATTGCAGATGAGTGGAGGTTGCATTAGCACATTGGTGGTATTTGGCGTGGAGAAAGCATGGGTACATGGTGGGAATAATAAAAGATGATATTTAATTAGGGGTGGTGGAGATAATGCTTGTAGTGGAGCATGGTGGAAAATGAGGTGTCTACACTACTACCTTCGATGGCGATATCAAAAGAGAAATATTGATACCCTATGAACATGGAACCAATGTTACGCCACCCAAATTCTAGACTATGGCATTCAGATGAACTATGATTCTAGTTCATTTCGTATCGATACTTAAATCTAAAAATGCTCTAGTTCTTAAGAGAAACTACCCAAACTCTATTCAAACACTTACCTAAGGCCATATGGTGATATTTGTAGTTTATGAACATTTAGGGTCACAATACATCATTTTATGCATATATAACATCAAATTCATCTTAAACCATTCTCAAGAAAAATACACCAAAAAGTTTATGTACTCATTCAAGCTCTAGATCGGGACCTCGAAATTCTCGTGCAAGTATTATTTTTCAATAAAACATAATGGATTGCAGAATTTAAAACATACCAACTTCTCCAACGGTGGTCGGCGAGTGACGACGATGGAGCAACAACGGCGCGATGATTTTGGTCGGGCTTTGAGCGCACGGTGACGGTGAGTTTGATGGTGTAGGAGGTGTGATGAATGGGTGGTCGGATCGATCGGAATCAACGAAAAACAAACGACGGTCGAGAGCTAAAACCGACGAAGCTTCGGTTGAGTTTTATGACGAACGACGTCGATTCACGATGGGATAGAGGTCGGGTTTTGTTCTTCGTTCAATGGTGAGTCTATTGGTGGTTTTGGATCGATGAACGGTGGCCGGACGGTAGATAATCGGAGCTTCAAGGGGGTTGACAGGGAGTAATTTGGGGAAAACTTTTGGGTTATTCCACCAGGGGGATTTGCTTTCAGAAACCAAACTTTCAACATTTTTTTTTTTTTTTCTCTGCCGACACAAAATGGGCAAATCCGAGTTCAAGTCCATGAACTTCTTAAAATGATCACCAGCTTTGCGATTTTACACTTTAATCCTGAATTTCTTCCAAATACCACTTTAATTCAATACTTTATAATTTCTAAAATTTAGCCTCTAAATTGGGATGTGACAATAATCTTAGGTCAACGCTGAAATGTTGATTCAAAATTATGAGTCGTTATAACATTGTCTTCTATTTAATAAAGAGAATTTCATAAAGTGGTTTGATCCAAGACTTATCCCTCGAAATGTTATTGGAATTTAAAAGGTTGTTTTTGGGGACTGCGGTAATGATTGTTTATGAACGGATCATACGCTTAAATGCGTGAGGCCTGTGTTTAGCACAATAAAAAAGACATCTTAGTTTGACCTTTAGAGATGTATTCTTTAACTCAAGTATTTAAGGAGAATTTGGAGTAACAATGTAATTCTTTTATCTTGCTTCGTATTGTCGCTTCTTAGTGAAATTTTCTTTGATTTTACTTGAATTTGCTTTCAAGATAATGATGATGGATATTTTGAAAGTTGTTAGGAAAATGAAGGAGAAGGTACAGACGAATCATCCACTCCCAACGGATGGTGGTATCTTCCATTGTAAACTCATGAGCGGAATTATTACCAAGTCATGGTGTATTGTGGGAGAACTATGAGTTTGAGTTTACAATTCGTCTTAGTTTTGCATCGTATGAGTGATTATGGTTAGGGATGTTCACTTCTCAAGTTTAAATGAATTAATCGATCAAACTTAATTAGTTCTATTAACAGTCGTCAACCAAAATTAATTAGGTCGGAGAATGGTTAATTTTTTTAATAATCCATTAACGGTTAATTCGGTTCAAAATAATTTAATTAATTGAAATACATGAAAATATTAAATATTATATATTTTTAAGCTCAAAACCAATTAAGAATTAAGATTAAATTATTTTTTAACAGCACTAGATCCATTAAATTGTCAAAACATAATTAAATTTTAATTGAAATAAAAAAACACTTTAAACTCAAATTAAACTTACTAAAAATTATAAAAAAAATTTGATTAATGATTTCAAAAAAATGATTCAGTTAAGTTAAGGAAAAAAATTCAATTCAATCGATTTGGGGAATTTGGCTCTATTGTGCTGAACTGACTCTCTGGACACCTTAATTATGGCAGGCACTAATGGGGCTTCTTAGTGAAATTATCGCACGTGAT